>NC_091286.1:301168808-301176308 GCF_032444005.1 Ranitomeya imitator
ATTAGGACGAAAGTTCAAGATATGAAATATCAAAATAGAACAGACTGACGCCACAGGAAAAATAGAGTATGTTAAAAAGACAATTGTGTTCACATTGTGTAGGATTTTAATTTCCTTCACTAAATACATTAATTTATGACATGGATTTTTCCTCCAGAAAACGCTGTGTGAACACACCCTAACATGTACTGCTAATAAACGGTTTTCCGTTGTAACCGGAGCTGTTACATTGGCAAATACAAATACACGTATACTCTCTATAGCAAAAAAGGGTGCCCTAGGGTAAAATCAGCTTAAGACATAAAAAAAGAAAAAGACTGATAAAAATTAATAAGAAAGCAACTGCACAAATGCATGGCATAGATTTAATGTTTTGACAAAATTCTCCCCAAATGCACACGAAAACTGAAGATTCAATTGGCACCTGTTGAAAGTTTAGGGTTTAGAAGGAGAAGGTGCCTTGACTCTCCTGATTGAAAATGTTGGATTTCAATAGATCTGATTTTTTTTTCTTTAATCAGCCTGTAAATGTTTTTTTTATTTATTGAGAATGCATTCTTAGTCGATATAGAGTATGGGGGTGATGTGAAGAAAAAACATTGGACAGCTTAAAAGCTGGCGATATAGCTAGGATAAATACTGATCAATCTCACAGGATTAGAAGTCTGATATCTATGAGGGTAGACTATCTTTAGTCTGTTCAAATGGCCTGCAAATTGCCTCTTCAGAGAAAAAGAGGACTTAAACTCTATAGCGCCACCTGTTGGAAGTAGCGATCCTACAAGTCACAATCAACCCTTTATCGAGTTGTGCAATATGACTTAGGATAAAAGTCAAATCAGTATCTCAATTCACAGAAACTGTGTTTGGGGCTGTTGGCCCTCGTCAGTGCGAAGCATGAGAACTAATTTGGCTAGATGAGAGGCTCTGGACTGGGGTCTAAGGGGTAACGTTTCTCCTTGTGGAGAGTGACATACCAGATCTGGCTTGTCGAGGTATGATTGATTGTGACTTGTAGGATCGCTACTTCCAATAGGTGGCGCTATAGAATTTAAGTCCTCTTTTCCTCTGAAGAGGAAATTTGCATATTATATTTCCCAGAGGAGCATTGCACAGCGAATAAGCCTCCTTACCTTGACAAGCCAGAGCTGGTATGTCACTCTCCACAAGGAGAAACGTTACCCCTTAGACCCCAGTCCAGAGCCTCTCACCTAGCCAAATCAGTTCTCATGCTTTGTACTGACGAGGGCCAAGAGCCCGAAACACCATATCTGCGAATTGAGATACTGATTTGGCTTTTAACCCAAGTCATATTGCACGACTCGTTAAAGGGTTGATTGTGACTTGTAAGATCGCTACTTACAACAGGTGGCGCTATAGAGTTTAAGTCCTCTTTTTCTCTGAAGAGGTAATTTGCATACAAATGGCCTGATCCTTTTTATTTATTTTTTTCTAAAGGAAAATCTCCATTGGTGGGAAAAACGAACAAACCCTTTGATTCCTCATTCAATATTTTCTCTCCCTCCACCACCTCCCTTTTCTTTTAAAAGAAAAAAAAATCTGCATTTTTTAAACATTCGGGAAAAAAGGATGTGTGTTAATTTTTACTACCATTTTTACTAGTGTTTTGGTGGATTTTAGCTATTTTGTAACTAACGTTTAAAAATGTAACGATTCCTATAGAGAAATGTATAATAACTACCAAAATAATCCCATACTCCAGGATGCAAAAGGAGTTAAAAGATTATATAGTAAAATTTTAACAGCAGAACATAAGTGACTTTTTTTTATTTTTTTTTATAAGTACCAGGTGGTGTATGTTTTTTCCCCACAAAAAAAGGTCCTTTTCCCCCAATGAAAATAGAAATGAATGTGCCCTCTGACATTTCACTGTAGTCACCTGATTCTTATGACCAGTCACAGGTCTCAGCAGTCAAGTGATTGACAATTGGGACGCCATAATTTTTTTTGCCTTTCTGGAGACCTCTGCAGTAGCATGCACTGTAACCACAAAAAATATACCATAATCACCTGCATTACCATATTAATTTAAATACTCCCACTAGTGGTGACCGGTTGACTAAAAATATTTTAATCATTCAAACACTTGAAGGCAGTCTGTCAGCACAGAAGTATTCAACCCCCTGCAGATTTAGCAGGTTTACACATTTGGAATTAACTTGGCATTGTGACATTTGGACTGTAGATCAGCCTGGAAGTGTGAAATGCACTGCAGCAAAAAAGAATGTTATTTCTTTGTTTATTTTTTTTTTTTAAATTGTGAAAAGTCTTTTCAGAGGGTCATTTATTATTCAACCCCTCAACCCACCAGAATTCTGTTTGGTTCCCCTAAAGTATTAAGAAGTAGTTCAGGCACAAAGAACAATGAGCTTCACATGTTTGGATTAATTATTTCTTTTTCCAGCCTTTTCTGACTATTTAAGACCCTCCCCAAACTTGTGAACAGCACTCATACATGGTCAACATGGGAAAGACAAAGGAGCATTCCAAGGCCATCAGAGACAAGATCGTGGAGGGTCACAAGGCTGGCAAGAGGTACAAAACACTTTCCAAGAAGTTGGGCCTACCTGTCTCCACTGTTGGGAGCATCATCCGGAAGTGGAAGGCTTATGGAACTACTGTTAGCCTTCCACGGCCTGGACAGCCTTTGAAAGTTTCCTCCCGTGCCGAGGCCAGGCTTGTCCGAAGAGTCAAGGCTAACCCAAGGACAACAAGGAAGGAGCTCCGGGAAGATCTCATGGCAGTGGGGACATTGGTTTCAGTCAATACCATAAGTAACGTACTCCACCGCAATGGTCTCCGTTCCAGACGAGCCTGTAAGGTACCTTTACTTTCAAAGCGTCATGTCAAGGCTCGTCTACAGTTTGCTCATGATCACTTGGAGGACTCTGAGACTGACTGGTTCAAGGTTCTCTGGTCTGATGAGACCAAGATCGAGATCTTTGGTGCCAACCACACACGTGACGTTTGGAGACTGGATGGCACTGCATACGACCCCAAGAATACCATCCCTACAGTCAAGAATGGTGGTGGCAGCATCATGCTGTGGGGCGGTTTCTCAGCCAAGGGGCATGGCCATCTGGTCCGCATCCATGGGAAGATGGATAGCACGGCCTACCTGGATATTTTGGCCAAGAACCTCCGCTCCTCCATCAAGGATCTTAAGATGGGTCGTCATTTCATCTTCGAACAAGACAACGACCCAAAGCACACAGCCAAGAAAACCAAGGCCTGGTTCAAGAGGCAAAAAATCAAGGTGTTGCAGTGGCCTAGTCAGTCTCTGGCCTTAACCCAATTGAAAACTTGTGGAAGGAGCTCAAGATTAAAGTCCACATGAGACAACCAAAGAACCTAGATAACTTGGAAAAGATCTGCATGGAGGAGTGAGCCAAGATAACTCCAGAGACCTGTGCCAGCCTGATCAGGTCTTATAAAAGACGATTAATTAGCTGTAATTAGCTGTAATTGCAAAGGTTATTCCACAAAATATTAAACCTAGGGGTTGAATAATAATTGACCCACACTTATGTTTAAAATTTATAAAAATTTAACTGAGCAACAAAACTTTTTGGTTTGTAAGATTTATGCATCTGTTAATAAATCCTGCTCTTGTTTGAAGTTTGAAGGCTCTAACCTATTTGCATCTTATTAAACCTGCTAAATCTGCAGGGGGTTGAATACTACTTGTATGGTGTGTGTGTGTGTGTGTGTGTGTGTGTGTGTGTATGTGTATGTGTATGTGTATATGTGTATGTGTATATGTATATGTGTATGTGTATATGTGTATATATATATATATTTTTTTTTCATTATATGTATACACACACACTTACTTGGTTGTATGGTGCAACAGTACAGACCAAAAGTTTGGAAACACCTTCTCATTTAAAGATTTTTCTGTATTTTCATGACTATGAATATTGTACATTCACACTGAAGGCATCAAAACTATGAATTAACACATGTGGAATTATATACTTAACAAAAAAGTGTGAAACAACTGAAATTATGTCTTATATTCTAGGTTCTTCGAAGTAGCCACCTTTTGCTTTGATGACTGCTTTGCACACTCATGGCATTCTCTTGATGAGCTTCTAAAGGTAGTCACCGGGAATGGTCTTCCAACAATCTTGAAGGATTTCCCAGAGATGCTTAGCACTTGTTGGCCCTTTTGCCTTCACTCTGCGATCCAGCTCACCCCAAACCATCTCAATTGGATTCAGGTCTGGTGACCACCCCATCACTCTCCTTCTTGGTCAAATAGCCCTTACACAGCCTGGAGGTGTGTTTGGGGTCATTGTCCTGTTGAAAAATAAATGATAGTCCAACTAAACGCAAACCGGATGGAATAGCATGCCGCTGCAAGATGCTGTGGTAGCCATGCAGGTCAGTATGCCTTCAATTTTGAATAAATCCCCAACAGTGTCACCAGCAAAGCGCTCCCACACCATCACACCTCCTCCTCCAAGCTTTATGGTGGGAACCAGGCATGTAGAGTCCATCCATTCACCTTTTCAGCGTCACACAAAGACACGATGGTTGGAACCAAAGATCTCAAATTTGGACTCATCAGACCAAAGCACAGATTTCCACTGGTCTAATGCCCATTCCTTGTGTTCTTTAGCCCAAACAAGTCTCTTCTGCTTGTTGCCTGTCCTTAGCAGGGTTTCCTAGCAGCTATTTTACCATGAAGGCCTGCTGCACAAAGTCTCCTCTTAACAGTTGTTGTAGAGATGTGTCTGCGGCTAGAACTCTGTGTGGCATTGACCTGGTCTCTAATCTGAACGCCTGTTAACCTGCGATTTCTGAGGCTGGTGACTCAGATAAACTTATCCTCAGAAGTAGAGGTGACTCCTGGTCTTCCTTTCCTGGGACGGTCCTCATGTGAGCCAGTTTCTTTGTAGCGCTTGATGGTTTTTGCCACTGCACTTGGAGACACACTCAAAATTTGCCCAATTTTTCTGACTGACTGACCTTCATTTCATAAAGTAATGATGGCCACTCATTTTTCTTTACTTAGAATTTGTATTATGGCAAGAAAAAAGCAGCTAACAGTCTATTCAGTAGGACTATCAGCTGTGCATCTACCAGACTTCTGCACAACACAACTGATGGTCCCAACCCCATTTATAAGGCAAGAAATCCCACTTATTAAACCTGACAGGGCACACCTATGAAGTGAAAACCATTGCCGGTGACTACCTCTTGAAGCTCATCAAGAGAATGCCAAGAGGGTGCAAAGCAGTCATCAAAGCAAAAGGTGGCTACATTGAAGAACCTAGAATATAAGACATAACAAAAAAGTGTGAAAACACTGAAATTAAGTATATAATTCTACATGTGTTAATTCATAGTTTTGATGCTTTGAGTGTGAATGTACAATTTTCATAGTCTTGAAAATACAGAAAAATCTTTAAATGAGGTGTGTCCAAACTTTTGGTCTGTACTGTACATCAGGGTATGCTAAACTTCTTTGCTTTTTCACTATTCCCAAATATTTGAATTGTCAGGATGATCATTACTAATCAATTATCACCTCTCTGGTACTCATTCATCCTCAAGTTTGTATAGGTGTTTGTTATGTTGAATTTTTAAACTTTTTTTATCTATTCCATTAATAAAGATTTCTACTATTTGTATTTAATTTCATCACAGCAATGTCTTGCTTTTTTTTCCTCATTCTGCTTTGGGTTACAAACCTTTTTGCTTATATGGGGCACTGAATAGATTAGGCAGGATCTGTCGAGTAGTGGACAACCCCTTTAAAAGAACATACCGTATGTCAAAATTATGCTTTAGTGATAATCATAAAATTTTAAGGATCCTCGAAGGTCATCATGTGCAACCCCCTACTCAATGCAGGATTCACTAAACCATCTCAGACAGATGTCTGTCCGGCCTCTGAAGACTTCCACTGAAGGAGAAATGGCAAACTCTATTATTATTATTATTATTATTATTATTATTAATAATTTATTTATAAAGCACCTTTAATTCCATGGTGCTGTACATGAGAAAGGCGTTACATACAGGGTTATAGATATCGTTTACAGTAAACAAATTTACAATGACAGAGGGGAGAGGACCCTGTCCTTTCGGACTTACATTCTATATATACACCGTAATTAAGCGCTGCCGACTTTTGAACGCAGGTGATTCCCCATGTGCTCATTGAACCATGCGGAATCACATCTAATACATTAGATGGGTGAAATTTATCTTGCGGACACTGACGTCTACGCAAGATAAACATACTGCGGTCTGGAAAGACGTGCCGCATGTCTGTCTCCGCAGGGAAACCGTGGGTGTCGGAGCACGCCTAGCGGACATGGGATTTCATGAAATCCCGTCCACTACTCTAACATTTGGACGCTGCTGGTTGGATGCTGTGGATGTGCGCAGCGCCCAACCGCCAGAGTTTACTGACTGTGGGAACGTATCCTAATAGAAACACGTCACCACTTCTGTCTTTATCACCCTCTCCTGGTTTTGACTTACAAACACTGATGTATAAAACTCACCAAATACTCAATGTGTGCATGTGGACTTAAGTTGCAGTAACATAGTAACATAGTAACATAGTTAGTAAGGCCGAAAAAAGACATTTGTCCATCCAGTTCAGCCTATATTCCATCATAATAAATCCCCAGATCTACGTCCTTCTACAGAACCTAATAATTGTATGATACAATATTGTTCTGCTCCAGGAAGACATCCAGGCATCTCTTGGACAGTAAAGAGAGAGAGCACAAAGAATTGAGTAGATTTTAACTGATGTCTTTTAGCCAGGCATAAGCATTCAATTTAATCCAGTATGAATGACAAATTTAAAAAATTAATCAAAATTTTGAATTTCAAATACTTATTTGAAAATCTGCATGGCCTATTCTGTGAGATCTTTAAATAATGTTTTGAAAACTATAAAAAAAAAAAAAAAAAAAGGGTATAGTATAGTAAAGATCAAAAGAGCTTTGTTCTGATTCAATGTTGTTTATGTATTGTTTGAAGGGCCTGTTCAGATGCAAATGAAAAAGATGGAGAAAGCAGATTTAAGGGCTCATTCAGGGTTTCGCACTTTACAGATAGTACTTATACCCATTATCGTTACCAGAGCTGTTCACACATCTGTGTATTTTCGCGGCCTTCAAAAAGTATTTTAAAAAATCTACGGGACAGCACTTTGATGCCATCCATGTGCTGTCTGTTGCATCAAACTAGAGTAGGTTGAGAAAGTTTTATCTTTTTTTTCATTACATAAAAACTGATTAAACGCTGACGGTAAAAACAGTCAGTGACGAAACTCCGATCAAAAATACTGATGAATTGCAGACTTTTTTTCATTGCATACAAGAAAAATCACTGACATCTGAATGAGCCCTAAGGCTATGTTCACCTCTGTTCTGGAGCTCCACTACAGATTCAAATAAAAAAAAACAAAAAAACGAAAAAAGACATACCCACCTGTCTCTCCCACCGCAC
>NC_091286.1:301481308-301598808 GCF_032444005.1 Ranitomeya imitator
ACCAAGAAAAAATTTTAAGGTCAGTGATACTGTCACGCCGTAAGCGGCGATAAAGGGGCAGGATGGTGTACTGGGACCAGCACCTGTCCCTACCACTTTAATGGGGCCCTGGCTTTCCCTTATCTCGGGGGTACCTATGATGGTTAGGAGGCCCGAGCCGCCAACATATCCATGTCTCCTGTGCAGGTCCTATCAGTGGCCCCCTCTCCCCCCAAAGGAGGTGGACTGCACCAGTGTAATAATACAACAAATAGCAGGGTATACAGACAAGGTAACTAAAAATCTCAAACTCACCAAATGCTCACACAACCACAGAGGAAACACAGAGAAGGGAAGAGAAGGAATAAACTTAGGAAGGAAAACAGGTTTAACATGCAACCAAAACAGCAGACACCAATCTCTGTAAATAAACCTCCAACACCAACACTACGCTCCTTCAACCTCCAAGCCAGGTAGTAGAACTGATCACTAACAATAGCTGAAGTCAGGACTGGGTCTATATAGAGGATCAGATTACAAAATCCACTTCAGCTGAGAGAGACCCAGCTCTCAGCAATAAGGTTAACTCCTGCACTGCTGGCACAAAGCAGCCAGGTCAGAATACAGGTGAAGAGCTTCTGTTCACTGTGTGTGAATGAGGCCCAGAGCGCTGCGGTTCTCTGGAACCTCTCTGTCGCGGTAGCCCCGTGACAGATATTGTGTCTATCGCTGTTCTGATATTATAGGTTATTGACTTCCCGTGCACATACCCGGTCTGGTGTCATGAAATTAATTCAGGAATGATTTGCTGAACCCTCTTTGCTAATACTTTTGTGAGAAGCTTAAAGTCGGAATTAAACAATGAAATTGGACAATAACCCTCTACCTGCATCGGATCCTTCCCAGGCTTTGGAAGTACAATAATACACGCTTTGTTGAAACTATCTGGAATGTACCCCTTCTCCATAATTCCATTAAACACCCCACACAAATGTGGACCCACTGAAGGACCTAGAATTTTGTAGCATTCTCCACTAAACCCATCTGGACCCGGTGCTTTAGAACCCTTAAGTGTAGAGATGGCCTGTAACACCTCCGTGGTACTAATGGGCACATTAAACAATCTTTTATGATGCTCCGTTATAGTAGGAGCCATCGCACTCTGAAGGAAACCTGAGTCCCCAGCAGTCTCTTCTCCCTCAGCTTCATAAAGTGAGATAAAAAGCACGGTGGCTTCCACCCATAGGGATCAGCAGTCGGAAATGGCATATGCTGGATGGGTATCCTCCGACATCATCTGTCCTCGACACATAGGGATCATCAGTCAGAAATGGCATATGCCGGATGTGTATCCTCTGACATCATCTGTCCTCGACCCATAGGAATAGGCAGTCGGAAATGGCACATGCCAGATGGGTATCCTCCGACGTCATCTGTCCTCAACCCATAGGGATCTGCAGTCGGAAGTAGCATATGCCGGATGTGTATCCTCCAACATCATCTGTCTTCCACCCATAGGAATCAGCAGTCAGAAATGGCACATGCCAGATGGGTATCCTCCGACATCATCTGTGCTCAACCCATAGGGATCTGCAGTCGGAAATAGCATATGCCGGATGTGTATCCTCCAACATCATGTCTTCTACCCATAGGGATCGGCAGTCAGAAATGGCATATGCCGGATGTGTATCCTCCGACATCATCTGTCCTCGACCTCTATGGATCGGCAGTCAGAAATGGCATATGCCGGATGTGTATCCTCCGACATCATCTGTCCTCGACCTTTAGGGATCGTCAGTCAGAAATGGCATATGCCGGATGTGAATCCTCTGACATCATCTGTCCTTGACCTATAGGGATTGGCAGTCGGAAATGGCACATGCCAGATGGGTAGCCTCCGACATCATCTGTCCTCAACCCATAGGGATCTGCAGTCGGAAATAGCATATGCCGGATGTGTATCCTCCAACATCATGTCTTCTACCCATAGGGATCGGCAGTCAGAAATGGCATATGCCGGATGTGTATCCTCCGACATCATCTGTCCTCGACCTCTATGGATCGGCAGTCAGAAATGGCATATGCCGGATGTGTATCCTCCGACATCATCTGTCCTCGACCTTTAGGGATCGTCAGTCGGAAATGGCATATGCTGGATGTGTATCTTCCAACATCATGTCCTCGACCTCTAGGGATCGGCAGTCAGAAATGGCATATGCCGGATGTGTATCCTCCGACATCATCTGTCCTCGACCTTTAGGGATCGGCAGTTGGAAATGTCATATGCTGGATGTGTATCTTCCAACATCATGTCCTCGACCTCTAGGGATCGGCAGTCGGAAATGGCATATGCTGGATGTGTATCCTCCGACATCATCTGTCCTCGACCTTTAGGGATCGGCAGTCGGAAATGGCATATGCCGGATGTGTATCCTCCGACATCATCTGTCCTCGACCTCTAGGGATCGGCAGTCGGAAATGGCATATGCCGGATGTGTATCCTCCGACATCATCTGTCCTCGACCTTTAGGGATCGGCAGTTGGAAATGGCATATGCCGGATGTGTATCCTCCGACATCATCTGTCCTCGACCTCTAGGGATCGGCAGTCAGAAATGGCATATGCCGGATGTGTATCCTCCGACATCATCTGTCCTCGACCTCTAGGGATCGGCAGTCAGAAATGGCATATGCTGGATGTGTATCCTCCGACATCATCTGTCCTCGACCTCTAGGGATCGGCAGTCAGAAATGGCATATGCTGGATGTGTATCCTCTGACATCATCAGTCCTCGACCTCTAGGGATCGGCAGTCGGAAATGGCATATGCTGGATGTGTATCCTCTGACATCATCAGTCCTCGACCTCTAGGGATCGGCAGTACCTTCACCCCATACACTTTAGACTGTTGGGTGCGACTGTCGGTATCAGTGGGTTGGCTGACTTTAGTCTAATGTGTATGGGGGGGCCTTCAGACTGTTTCTTTTACTTCCCCATTGTGGGTGAGGTTTCGGATTTCCAGATGTTTCCTGCTTATCCAATTGCTACCTTTTAAAAAGTTGCAACATTTTTGCACAAATGTACTCCAGTCCCAAATGAAAAACCGGCAAAAAACCTAAAAACACTGCGGAAAAGCAATGTTTCAGACCCTCTGTGTGAACTAAGCCTTAGGCCAGGTTCACATGAGCTATCACCACCACATAGGTCATGGGACTTTACTGGACAAGTCCTGGTCAGACAGTAGAACATAGCGAGGTAGCCTCTGACTATAGGTCCTATTAATGTACAACCCATAATGGACGCAGGAGGCGGCCAGACGAGCAGCATGCGGTACACACAGCACAGACTACATCACCACATAAACATTTCAGGAACACCCTTAGTAACCATGACTCGCAGTGGCTTGTGGGTGATGTAGTCTGGACAGAAAGGAAGCCTTGGTGCATTCCCACCTGTGCGGACACTAATGAACTACAGTTCCCAGTAGACCTCAGAACAACAGAACTGCGCAAGTCGGAAGCCGCGCGGCTCAGTGTGTTGTGCACACAGCAGCAATAACCGGCTCAGTAGGTTACGGCGCGGTGTCAGTATGGACCTGAGGAGCGGCACTGCTGGTGCCGCCCCCTACTGTCCTGTCACTTACAACGCAGCCGTGCCCCGGGTGTGACAGCTGAGCTGCTCCAGCACTTCCTTGTCTTCCCGGAGCTGTCAGGTCCTCCTCACCCGGGGGCGCTGGATTGTGCTAGTGGGGGCTGTGCTCCCTAGTATGGAGAGAGCTATGGAGCAGCTCAACCGCCTGACTAGATCCCTGCGCCGAGCCCGCACCGTGGAGCTCCCGGAAGGTAATGGAGGCGCAGTAGTGGCCGTGTATAGGACGTGTGTACATGATGGAGGAGCTCGGTGTGTCATGTGCTTGTCATCATGGATGTGAATAGCAGGTGTATGGTGGGCAGCGGCTGCAAGTCACTGGTGGCATCATGTCTGATATGTACACATCATGGGGGCCACAGGAATCTGTATCATGAGGACACTCCGCCGGTGACATCAATGTATCATGGGGACGGGGACATCTATGTATCATGGGGACGGGGACACTCCGCCGGTGACATCAATGTATCATGGGGACGGGGACACTCCACCAGTGACATCTATGTATCATGGGGACGGGGACACTCCGCCGGTGACATCAATGTATCATGGGGACGGGGACACTCCACCAGTGACATCTATGTATCATGGGGACGGGGACACTCCGCCGGTGACATCAATGTATCATGGGGACGGGGACACTCCACCAGTGACATCTATGTATCATGGGGACGGGGACACTCCGCCGGTGACATCTATATATCATGGGGACGGGTCACTCCGCCGGTGACATCTATATATCATGGGGACGGGGACACTCCGCCGGTGACATCAATGTATCATGGGGACGGGGACACTCCGCCGGTGACATCTATATATCATGGGGACGGGGACACTCCGCCGGTGACATCAATGTATCATGGGGACGGGGACACTCCACCGGTGACATCAATGTATCATGGGGACGGGGACATCTATGTATCATGGGGACGGGGACACTCCACCGGTGACATCTATGTATCATGGGGACGGGGACACTCCGCCGGTGACATCAATGTATCATGGGGACGGGGACACTCCGCCGGTGACATCTATATATCATGGGGACGGGGACACTCCACCAGTGACATCTATGTATCATGGGGACGGGGACACTCCGCCGGTGACATCTATATATCATGGGGACGGGGACACTCCGCCGGTGACATCAATGTATCATGGGGACGGGGACACTCCACCGGTGACATCAATGTATCATGGGGACGGGGACATCTATGTATCATGGGGACGGGGACACTCCACCGGTGACATCTATGTATCATGGGGACGGGGACACTCCGCCGGTGACATCAATGTATCATGGGGACGGGGACACTCCGCCGGTGACATCAATGTATCATGGGGACGGGGACACTCCGCCGGTGACATCTATATATCATGGGGACGGGTCACTCCGCCGGTGACATCTATATATCATGGGGACGGGGACACTCCGCCGGTGACATCAATGTATCATGGGGACGGGGACACTCCACCGGTGACATCAATGTATCATGGGGACGGGGACATCTATGTATCATGGGGACGGGGACACTCCACCGGTGACATCTATGTATCATGGGGACGGGGACACTCCGCCGGTGACATCAATGTATCATGGGGACGGGGACACTCCGCCGGTGACATCTATATATCATGGGGACGGGGACACTCCACCAGTGACATCTATGTATCATGGGGACGGGGACACTCCGCCGGTGACATCTATATATCATGGGGACGGGGACACTCCGCCGGTGACATCAATGTATCATGGGGACGGGGACACTCCACCGGTGACATCAATGTATCATGGGGACGGGGACACTCCACCGGTGACATCAATGTATCATGGGGACGGGGACATCTATGTATCATGGGGACGGGGACACTCCACCGGTGACATCTATGTATCATGGGGACGGGGACACTCCGCCGGTGACATCAATGTATCATGGGGACGGGGACACTCCGCCGGTGACATCTATATATCATGGGGACGGGTCACTCCGCCGGTGACATCTATATATCATGGGGACGGGGACACTCCGCCGGTGACATCAATGTATCATGGGGACGGGGACACTCCACCGGTGACATCAATGTATCATGGGGACGGGGACATCTATCTATCATGGGGACGGGGACACTCCACCGGTGACATCTATGTATCATGGGGACGGGGACACTCCGCCGGTGACATCAATGTATCATGGGGACGGGGACACTCCGCCGGTGACATCTATATATCATGGGGACGGGGACACTCCACCAGTGACATCTATGTATCATGGGGACGGGGACACTCCGCCGGTGACATCTATATATCATGGGGACGGGGACACTCCGCCGGTGACATCAATGTATCATGGGGACGGGGACACTCCACCGGTGACATCAATGTATCATGGGGACGGGGACATCTATGTATCATGGGGACGGGGACACTCCACCGGTGACATCTATGTATCATGGGGACGGGGACACTCCGCCGGTGACATCAATGTATCATGGGGACGGGGACACTCCGCCGGTGACATCAATGTATCATGGGGACGGGGACATCTATGTATCATGGGGACGGGGACACTCCACCGGTGACATCTATGTATCATGGGGACGGGGACACTCCACCGGTGACATCTATGTATCATGGGGACGGGGACACTCCACCGGTGACATCTATGTATCATGGGGACGGGGACACTCCACCAGTGACATCTATGTATCATGGGGACGGGGACACTCCACCGGTGACATCTATGTATCATGGGGACGGGGACATCTATGTATCATGGGGACGGGGACACTCCACCGGTGACATCTATGTATCATGGGGACGGGGACACTCCACCAGTGACATCTATGTATCATGGGGACGGGGACATCTATGTATCATGGGGACGGGGACACTCCACCGGTGACATCTATGTATCATGGGGATGGGGACACTCCACCGGTGACATCTATGTATCATGGGGACGGGGACACTCCACCGGTGACATCTATGTATCATGGGGACGGGGACACTCCACCGGTGACATCTATGTATCATGGGGACGGGGACACTCCACCGGTGACATCTATGTATCATGGGGATGGGGACACTCCACCGGTGACATCTATGTATCATGGGGACGGGGACACTCCACCGGTGACATCTATGTATCATGGGGACGGGGACACTCCACCAGTGACATCTATGTATCATGGGGACGGGGACACTCCACCGGTGACATCAATGTATCATGGGGACGGGGACATCTATGTATCATGGGGACGGGGACACTCCACCGGTGACATCTATGTATCATGGGGACGGGGACACTCCACCAGTGACATCTATGTATCATGGGGACGGGGACATCTATGTATCATGGGGACGGGGACACTCCACCGGTGACATCTATGTATCATGGGGATGGGGACACTCCACCGGTGACATCTATGTATCATGGGGACGGGGAC
Organism: Ranitomeya imitator; assembly: GCF_032444005.1. NCBI lineage: Eukaryota > Metazoa > Chordata > Amphibia > Anura > Dendrobatidae > Ranitomeya > Ranitomeya imitator. The sequence goes on from NC_091286.1 coordinate 301,488,382, forward strand.
ACTCCACCGGTGACATCTATGTATCATGGGGACGGGGACACTCCACCGGTGACATCTATGTATCATGGGGATGGGGACACTCCACCGGTGACATCTATGTATCATGGGGACGGGGACACTCCACCGGTGACATCTATGTATCATGGGGACGGGGACACTCCACCGGTGACATCTATGTATCATGGGGACGGGGACATCTGTGTATCATGGGGACGGGGACACTCCACCGGTGACATCTATGTATCATGGGGACGGGGACACTCCACCGATGACATCTATGTATCATGGGGACGGGGACACTCCACCGGTGACATCTATATATCATGGGGACGGGGACACTCCACCGGTGACATCTATGTATCATGGGGACGGGGACACTCCACCGGTGACATCTATGTATCATGGGGACGGGGACACTCCACCGGTGACATCTATGTATCATGGGGACGGGGACACTCCGCCAGTGACATCTATGTATCATGGGGACGGGGACACTCCGCCAGTGACATCTATGTATCATGGGGACGGGGACATTCTGCCGGTGACATCTATGTATCATGGGGACGGGGACACTCCGCCGGTGACATCTATGTATCATGGGGATGGAGACACTCCACCGGTGACATCTATGTATCATGGGGATGGGGACACTCCGCCGGTGACATCTATATCATGGGGACGGGGACACTCCGCCGGTGACATCTATGTATCATGGGGACGGGGACATCTATGTATCATGAGGACAATCCGCCGGGGACATCTATGTATCATGGGGACAGGGACACTCCACCGGTGACATCTATGTATCATGGGGACACTCCGCCGGGGACATCTATGTATCATGGGGACGGGGACACTCCGCCGGTGACATCTATGTATCATGGGGACACTCCACCGGTGACATCTATGTATCATGGGGACGGGGACACTCCGCCGGTGACATCGATGTATCATGGGGACGGGGACACTCCACCGGTGACATCTATGTATCATGGGGACGGGGACACTCCACCGGTGACATCTATGTATCATGGGGATGGAGACACTCCACCGGTGACATCTATATCATGGGGACGGGGACACTCCACCGGTGACATCTATGTTTCATGGGGACGGGGACACTCCGCCGGTGACATCTATGTATCATGGGGACGGGGACACTCCACCGGTGACATCTATGTATCATGGGGACGGGGACACTCCGCCGGTGACATCTATATATCATGGGGACGGGGACACTCCGCTGGTGACATCTATGTATCATGGGGACACTCCGCCGGGGACATCTATGTATCATGGGGACGGGGACACTCCGCCGGTGACATCTATGTATCATGGGGAAACTCCGCCGGAGACATCTATGTATCACGGGGACGGGGACACTCCACCGGTGACATCTATGTATCATGAGGACACTCCGCCGGGGACATGTATATATCATGGGGACACTCCACCGGTGACATCTATGTATCATGGGGACAGGGACACTCCGCCGGTGACATCGATGTATCATGGGGACGGGGACGGGGACACTCCGCCGGTGACATCTATGTATCATGAGGACACTCCGCCGGGGACATCTATGTATCATGAGGACAATCCGCCGGGGACATCTATGTATCATGGGGACGGGGACACTCCGCCGGTGACATCTATGTATCATGGGGGCCGGGGACACTCCGCCGGTGACATCTATGTATCATGGGGACGGGGACACTCCGCCGGTGACATCTATGTATCATGAGGACAATCCGCCGGGGACATCTATGTATCATGGGGACGGGGACTCTCCGCCGGGGACATCTATGTATCATGGGGAAACTCCGCCGGTGACATCTATGTATGACGGGGACACTCTACCGGTGACATCTATGTATCATGGGGACACTCCGCCGGAGACATCTATGTATCATGGTGACACTCCGCCGGTGACATCTATGTATCTTGGGGACGGGGACACTCCGCCGGTGACATCTATGTATCATGAGGACACTCCGCCGGGGACATCTATGTATCATGGGGACACTCCGCCGGTGGCATCTATGTATCATGGGGATGGGGACACTCTGCCGGTGACATCTATGTATCATGGGGACGGGGACACTCCGCCGGTGACATATATGTATCATGGGGATGGAGACACTCCACCGGTGACATCTATGTATCATGGGGACGGGGACACTCCACCAGTGACATCTATGTATCATGGGGACGGGGACACTCCACCGGTGACATCTATGTATAATGGGGACGGGGACACTCCACCGGTAACATCTATGTATCATGGGGACGGGGACACTCCACCGGTGACATCTATGTATCATGGGGACGGGGACACTCCACCGGTGACATCTATGTATCATGGGGACATTCCACCGGTGACATCTATGTATCATGGGGACGGGGACACTCCACCGGTGACATCTATGTATCATGGAGACACTCCACCGGTGACATCTATGTATCATGGGGACGGGGACACTCCGCCGGTGACATCTATGTATCATGGGGACACTCCGCCGGGGACATCTATGTATCATGGGGACACTCTGCCGGGGACATCTATGTATCATGGGGATGGGGACACTCTGCCGGTGACATCTATGTATCATGGGGACACTCCACCGGTGACATCTATGTATCATGGGGACGGGGACACTCCACCGGTGACATCTATGTATCATGGGGACGGGGACACTCCACCGGTGACATCTATGTATCATGGGGACACTCCGCCGGGGACATCTATGTATCATGGGAACACTCCGCCGGTGACATCTATGTATCATGGGGATGGAGACACTCCACCGGTGACATATATGTATCATGGGGACGGGGACACTCCACCGGTGACATCTATGTATCATGGGGACGGGGACACTCCACCGGTGACATCTATGTATCTTGGGGACGGGGACACTCCACCGGTGACATCTATGTATTATGGGGACACTCCGCCGGGGACATCTATGTATCATGGGAACACTCCGCCGGTGACATCTATGTATCATGGGGACGTGGACACTCCGCCGGTGACATTTATGTATCATGAGGACACTCCGCCGGGGACATCTATGTATCATGGGGACACTCCGCCGGGGACATCTATGTATCATGGGGATGGGGACACTACGCCGGTGACATCTATGTATCATGGGGATGGGGACACTGCGCCGGTGACATCTATGTATCATGGGGATGGAGACACTCCACCTTTGACATCTATGTATCATGGGGACGGGGACACTCCTCCGGTGACATCTATGTATCATGGGGACACTCCGCCGGGGACATCTATGTATCATGGGGAAGGGGACACTCCGCCGGTGACATCTATGTATCATAGGGACGGGGACATTCCACCGGTGACATCTATGTATCATGGGGACGGGGACTCTCCGCCGGTGACATCTATGTATCATGGGGATGGAGACACTCCACCGGTGACATCTATATCATGGGGACGGGGACACTCCACCGGTGACATCTATGTATCATGGGGACGGGGACACTCCACCGGTGACTTCTATGTATCATGGGGACGGGGACACTCCACCGGTGACATCTATGTTTCATGGGGACGGGGACACTCCACCGGTGACATCTATGTATCATGGGGACGGGGACACTCCGCCGGTGACATCTATGTATCATGGGGACGGGGACACTCCGCCGGTGACATCTATATATCATGGGGACGGGGACACTCCGCCGGTGACATCTATATATCATGGGGAAACTCCGCCGGTGACATCTATGTATCACGGGGACGGGGACACTCCACCGGTGACATCTATGTATCATGAGGACACTCCGCCGGGGACATCTATGTATCATGAGGACAATCCGCCGGGGACATCTATGTATCATGGGGACGGGGACACTCCGCCGGTGACATCTATGTATCATGGGGACGGGGACACTCCACCGGTGACATCTATGTATCATGAGGACACTCCGCCGGGGACATCTATGTATCATGAGGACAATCCGCCGGGGACATCTATGTATCATGGGGACGGGGACACTCCGCCGGGGACATCTATGTATCATGGGGAAACTCCGCTGGTGACATCTATGTATGACGGGGACACTCTACCGGTGACATCTATGTATCATGGGGACACTCCGCCGGGGACATCTATGTATCATGGTGACACTCCGCCGGTGACATCTATGTATCATGGGGACGGGGACACTCCGCCGGTGACATCTATGTATCATGAGGACACTCCGCCGGGGACATCTATGTATTATGAGGACACTCCGCCGGGGACATCTATGTATCATGGGGACACTCCGCCGGGGACATCTATGTATCATGGGGACGGGGACACTCCGCCGGTGACATCTATGTATCATGGGGACGGGGACACTCCGCCGGTGACATCTATGTATCATGGGGACGGGGACATCTACGTATCATGAGGACACTCCGCCGGTGACATCTATGTATCATGGGGACGGGGACACTCCGCCGGTGACATCTATGTATCATGGGGATGGAGACACTCCACCTTTGACATCTATGTATCATGGGGACGGGGACACTCCACCGGTGACATCTATGTATCATGGGGACACTCCACCGGTGACATCTATGTATCATGGGGACGGGGACTCTCCGCCGGTGACATCTATGTATCATGGGGATGGAGACACTCCACCGGTGACATCTATGTATCATGGGGACGGGGACACTCCACCGGTGACTTCTATGTATCATGGGGACGGGGACACTCCACCGGTGACATCTATGTATCATGGGGACGGGGACACTCCACCGGTGACTTCTATGTATCATGGGGACGGGGACACTCCACCGGTGACATCTATGTTTCATGGGGACGGGGACACTCCGCCGGTGACATCTATGTATCATGGGGACGGGGACACTCCGCCGGTGACATCTATATATCATGGGGACGGGGACACTCCGCCGGTGACATCTATATATCATGGGGACGGGGACACTCCGCTGGTGACATCTATGTATCATGGGGACGGGGACACTCCGCCGGTGACATCTATGTATCATAGGGAAACTCCGCCGGTGACATCTATGTATCACGGGGACGGGGACACTCCACCGGTGACATCTATGTATCATGAGGACACTCCGCCGGGGACATGTATGTATCATGAGGACACTCCGCCGGTGACATCTATGTATCATGGGGACGGGGACGGGGACACTCTGCCGGTGACATCTATGTATCATGAGGACAATCCGCCGGGGACATCTATGTATCATGGGGACGGGGACACTCCGCCGGTGACATCTATGTATCATGGGGACGGGGACACTCCGCCGGTGACATCTATGTATCATGGGGACGGGGACACTCCACCTGTGACATCTATGTATCATGAGGACAATCCGCCGGGGACATCTATGTATCATGGGGACGGGGACACTCCGCCGGGGACATCTATGTATCATGGGGAAACTCCGCTGGTGACATCTATGTATGACGGGGACACTCTACCGGTGACATCTATGTATCATGGGGACACTCCGCCGGGGACATCTATGTTTCATGGTGACACTCCGCCGGGGACATCTATGTATCATGGGGACGGGGACACTCCGCCGGTGACATCTATGTATCATGGGGACGGGGACACTCCGCCGGTGACATCTATGTATCATGGGGACGGGGACATCTACGTATCATGAGGACACTCCGCTGGTGACATCTATGTATCATGGGGACGGGGACACTCCGCCGGTGACATCTATGTATCATGGGGACGGGGACACTCCGCCGGTGACATCTATGTATCATGGGGACGGGGACATCTATGTATCATGAGGACACTCCGCCGGTGACATCTATGTATCATGGGGACGGGGACACTCCGCCGGTGACATCTATGTATCATGGGGACGGGGACACTCCGCCGGTGACATCTATGTATCATGGGGACGGGGACACTCCGCCGGTGACATCTATGTATCATGGGGATGGGGACACTCCGCCAGTGACATCTATGTATCACGGGGACGGGGACACTCCACCGGTGACATCTATGTATCATGGGGACGGGGACACTCCGCAGGTGACATCTATGTATCATGGGGACGGGGACATCTATGTATCATGAGGACACTCCGCAGGTGACATCTATGTATCATGGGGACGAGGACATCTATGTATCATGAGGACACTCCACCGGTGACATGTATCATGGGGACGGGGACACTCCGCTGGTGACATCTATGTATCATGGGGACGGGGACACTACGCTGGTGACATCTATGTATCATGGGGACGGGGACACTCCGCTGGTGACATCTATGTATCATGGGGACGGGGACACTCCGCCGGTGACATCTATGTATCATGAGGACACTCCGCCGGGGACATCTATGTATCATGGGGACGGGGACACTCCGCCGGTGACATCTATGTATCATGGGGACGGGGACACTCCGCCGGTGACATCTATGTATCATGGGGACGGGGACATCTGTGTATCATGGGGATGGAGACACTCCACCGGTGACATCTATGTATCATGGGGACAGGGACACTCCACCGGTGACATCTATGTATCATGAGGACACTCCGCCGGTGACATCTATGTATCTTGGGGACGGGGACACTCCGCCGGTGACATCTATGTATCATGGGGACGGGGACACTCCACCGGTGACATCTATGTATCATGGGGACGGGGACACTCCGCCGGTGACATCTATGTATCATGGGGACGGGGACACTCCACCGGTGACATCTATGTATCATGGGGACGGGGACACTCCGCTGTTGACATCTATGTATCATGGTGACGGGGACACTCCACCGGTGACATCTATGTATCATGGGGACGGGGACACTCCGCTGGTGACATCTATGTATCATGGGGACGGGGACACTCCGCTGGTGACATTTATGTATCATGGGGACACTCCGCTGGTGATGTATACCTGTCATGGGGGATGGATACATGTTGGTACTTTGGGCATTGCATACAGTGTGGACTTACACATCACTAATGTCGTGTAGAAATGATTACTGCTCATTAACCTTTTAGTGACCGGGCCAAATTTTGGAAATCTGACCAGTGCCACTATGTGGTAATAACTGGAACGTTTCAACAAATCCCAGTGATTTTTAGGCTATGTGCACACGTTGCGGATTAGGCTTAGGAATTTCTGGTGTGGATTCTGCCTCTCCTGGCAGAAAACTCAGCTGCGGATTTGTTGCGTTTTTTGTGCGTTTTTGCTGCGGTTTTCTTGCGGATTTGCTACATTGTTTACCCCTGCGGTTTTCTATAATGGAATGGGTACAAAAACGCTGCAGATTCTCAAAAAAGAAGTGACATGCTGCTTCTTTTAAACCGCAGCGGATTTTCCGCAAAGTGTGCACAGCATTTTTTTCTCATTGATTTACATTGTACTGTAAATCGATTGCAGATCTGCAGCGTTTCTGCACTGCAAAAAACGCTGCGGATCCGCAGAGAATCCGCAACGTGTGTACATACCCTAAGATTGTTTTTTTGTGGAACATTATAATTTATGATAATGGTACATTTACGTCAATATGTTTTGTGTTTATTTATAAAAAATATCAGAAATTTAACAAAAATGTAAAAAAAAAAATGCAATTTTCAAAGTTTGATTGATTATCCCTTTAATCCAGTTAGTCATACCACACAAAAACTTTAATAAACAACATTTCTCACATGTCTGCTTCACATCAGCACTATTTGTAAAATGTTCTTTTATTTTGTTAGCATTTTAGGAGGTTTAAAATTGTAGCAGTAATTTTTCATTTTTTCAAGGGATTGGGATCCATTTTTGAAGTGCCTTTTGGGGGTCCTATCTATTGGAAACCCCCAAAAGTGATACTATTTTTAAATCCACGCCCCCTGACATATTAAAAACTGCTCTCAGGTAGTTTATTAACCCTTCAGGTGATTTTCAGGAATTAATGCAAAGTGACATGACAGGAATGAAAAAATGTATTTTTACCACCTAAATGTCGGTAACTTCTGAACAGGCCGATGTAGCTGGCAGACTCTAAGGCATCTATTTGGTCATGAATTGCAATGACAAACATCAGGACCACACAATCATGATCCCAGGGTACCAATGGGGTTAAGGTACCGTCACACTAAATGACGCTGCAGCGATCCAGACAACGATCCGGATCGCTGCAGCGTCGCTGTTTGGTCGCTGGAGAGCTGTCACACAGACCACTCTCCAGCGACCAGTGATGCCGGTAACCAGGGTAAACATCGGGTTACTAAGCGCAGGGCCGCGCTTAGTAACCCGATGTTTACCCTGGTTACCATCCTAAAAGTAAAAAAAACAAACGCTACATACTTACCTACCGCTGTCTGTCCTCGGCGCTCTGCTTCTCTGCTCTGGCTGTGAGCGCCGGGCAGCCGGAAAGCAGAGCGGTGACGTCATTGCTCTGCTTTCCGGCCGCTGTGCTCACAGCCAGACCAGAGAAGCAGAACGCCGGGGACAGACAGCGGAAGGTAAGTATGTAGCGTTTGTTTTTTTACTTTTAGGATGGTAACCAGGGTAAATATCGGGTTACTAAGCGCGGCGCTGCGCTTAGTAACCCGATGTTTACCCTGGTTACCAGTGAAGACATCGCTGAATCAGTGTCACGCCGATTCAGCGATGTCAGCGGGAGAGCCAGCGACCAAATAAAGTTCTGGCCCTCTAGCCCCGACCAACGACATCACAGCAGGATTCTGATCGCTGCTGCCTGTCACACTGGACGATATCGCTAGCGAGGACGCTGCAACGTCACGGATCGCTAGCGATATCGTTTAGTGTGAAGGTACGGTACCTTTAAAGAAGAATCCCCCATCCTGCACTGTTAACCATTTATAATGATGCAGTCACTATTGACAGCAGCATCTGAGGGGTTAAACAGATATGGACGGTGCCAACACTGATTGTGGCTGATACAGCAAGTTGTCAGCTATAGTGGACAGCCGACAGCTGCTGGATTGTCACCTGTATGGGGAGGCTATGCTCTTATATCTCAGGTCAGTTAAAAGCCGTATTGGCGGTCATTTAGGGGTTAAACCACTACTGTCAGTAATCTGCATGTAGATGGCTGCAGGAATGGTATAAGTGATATTTTTTCATTTAGCAGTTCCAACTAAATACGCTTACTGTACCTCCTGTCCACTGCTTTTGCCCTGTGCTGTAATGGTCGGCCACTTTGTAGCCGCATTTGATGTGATGTGTTCCATACCTAGATTTTACTGTGGTTGTAGTGTGACCTCCATTGTGTTTAAATTGTGGCAAAAACTGCGTACATGTCCTATACAGTACTATGTGTATGACTGGTGGCAGGGGGCACCATACTGGTGTAACTATAGCTTTTTGGGAAGTGGAGGTACTCTTACTATGTGTGGGAAGTGAGAAGGCTGCTGCCACTTCTAATAAGATGGAAGAGGGCATTTATATGTTCACAACTACTGGGGGGAAAAGCTGAGTACAGCTACAACTACTGGGAGAAAAGGTGAGTGCTGCTACTGCTACATGCGGGCTGAAGGGAGGTGCTGCTACTACTACTGGCGGGGCAAAGGGAAGTGCTGCTACTACTACTAGCGGGGCCAAGGGAAGTGCTGCTACTACTACTAGCGGGGCGAAGGGAAGTGCTGCTACTACTACTAGCGGGGCGAAGGGAAGTGCTGCTACTACTACTAGCGGGGCCAAGGGAGGTGCTGCTACTACTGGCGGGGCAAAGGGAAGTGCTGCTACTACTACTAGCGGGGCCAAGGGAAGTGCTGCTACTACTACTAGCGGGGCGAAGGGAAGTGCTGCTACTACTACTAGCGGGGCGAAGGGAAGTGCTGCTACTACTACTAGCGGGGCAAAGGGAAGTGCTGCTACTACTAGCGGGGCAAAGGGAAGTGCTGTTACTACTACTAGCGGGGCAAAGGGAAGTGCTGCTACTACTACTAGCGGGGCAAAGGGAAGTGCTGCTACTACTACTAGTGCGGCAAAGGGAAGTGCTGCTACTACTACTAGCGGGGCAAAGGGAAGTGCCACTACTACTAGTGGGGCAAAGGGATTATTCCCATAGTCCTAAATGTAGCACAGGCTAGAGTCACTTCGACATCAGATATCAACACATTTTCAAATGGTGGGTACCTTGGAAAAAAATGAAGTGAAAGAGAAAATACCAATAAAAGCAATAAATTTATTCAAAACATGTTCTAAAACTGTGTAACAGGTAAAATTAGACAAAGACGGAGGGGGGGAAACGGAAACCTCCAAGTACCAGAGGAGGCACACCACCACACTGCGGTACAATAAACACGTATATCCAAGAAGGCTCAATATTAAATCATGGGGCTACCTAAAGTGTGCCGAATGAAGACAGCTACTAGGATATAAGTATCGTAATTGCGTGCACAGCGCACAGAATCATATATAAGGTTGTATTAGAGGAAGAGAGGGTGGTAGGCCATATGATAACCAAGCAGATGTACTCTGTCTATGGGCATCAAGAGTGCTGTGATAGACACTAGGGAGTGAAGGTGTCACCCTATGCACTGATCGGTAATATCGTTTAGCACAAGCCTCACTTCATAAGTAAATAAATACCTGGGAATAGTATGTGACAGGAGTCTGTGCGCGCCAGGTCCGAGTGATGTGGAGGCCTCCACATCACTCGAAGTGCTGCTACTACTACTAGTGCGGCGAAGGGAAGTGCTGCTACTACTACTAGCGGGGCGAAGGGAAGTGCTGCTTCTACTACTGGCGGGGCGAAGGGAAGTGCTGCTACTACTACTAGCGGGGCAAAGGGAAGTGCCACTACTACTACTAGCGGGGCAAAGGGAGGTGCTGCTACTACTACTAGTGCGGCGAAGGGAAGTGCTGCTACTACTACTAGCGGGGCGAAGGGAAGTGCTGCTACTACTACTAGCGGGGCTAAGGGAAGTGCTGCTACTACTACTAGCGGGGCGAAGGGAAGTGCTGCTACTACTACTAGCGGGGCAAAGGGAGGTGCTGCTACTACTACTAGTGCGGCGAAGGGAAGTGCTGCTACTACTACTAGCGGGGCGAAGGGAAGTGCTGCTACTACTACTAGCGGGGCTAAGGGAAGTGCTGCTACTACTACTAGCGGGGCTAAGGGAAGTGCTGCTACTACTACTAGCGGGGCTAAGGGAAGTGCTGCTACTACTACTAGCGGGGCTAAGGGAAGTGCTGCTACTACTACTAGCGGGGCAAAGGGAAGTGCCACTACTACTACTAGCGGGGCGAAGGGAAGTGCTGCTACTACTACTAGCGGGGCTAAGGGAAGTGCTGCTACTACTACTAGCGGGGCTAAGGGAAGTGCTGCTACTACTACTAGCGGGGCTAAGGGAAGTGCTGCTACTACTACTAGCGGGGCGAAGGGAAGTGCTGCTGCTACTGGTGGAGAAGGGGGTGCTGCTGCTACTTCTCGGGGAGGGGTGGAAGTGTGAAGGTCTGCCTTTACTGGGGGGAGAGATGAGGGTCACTCGCTGTTTCTACTACTAGGAAGAATGAAGCATTACTGTGATAGAGTTGCTCACAGCCTTGTTGTCCAGTGTTTGCTGCCTGCTTTGACTGCTATTACTGAGAAACACCCAACAGGGAGGAGCGATATAAGGGTTTCCGCTGGATATGACCCATGATGCGGCCGCTTGTGCACGTTCAGTGTCCTCTAATCTCACTATTGCTGACTCCTGAAGTGAGGATCTGTCCACTTCTGCCTCATGATGTATTTGTAAGGTATTTCTATGATATATATTTCTGATTGTTATGAAGTTTCTTGTGTTTTGTAGATAATGAAACTGCTGTTTACACCTTGATGCCAATGGTAATGGCTGATCAACACAGGTATGTCCAAGGTGACGGGGTGGTGAGGCCCCACATGTAAAACTGGAGTGCATGAGAGGAGCGGAGATGGATATGTTCGCAGAGCATGGAGTCTTGAAGAACGCACTCTGCCATTATGGAAACCAAACTACCGCCATTGTAGTCAATGGGATCCATGTTGGTTCATTATTTGATACATCCATATTTTTAATTTTGTTCCTATTATGGCACACAAAAGCGGATTTCTGAGCGCTAGTGTTAGCCCAGCCTACAGGATCTATGTTTGCCATGTTTCTGTTACTTCTCATCCTACTTTACCCGCTCTTTTGCCTTTCTGCTCCAGTAGAGGATATAGATAGGAGATCCGTACATCGCATATAAACCTCTGTATAACATGGTACATAATGTGTCTGTTTCCTAGTGTAATATTCATTTCCATATTTTTATATTCTTAAAGGTCTGTTTATGAGTTGCTTTCAAATTCTAAATTCGATGTGAACTACGCCTTTGGAAGAGTAAAACGAAGTTTACTTCACATTGCAGCCAAGTAAGACCTTCATTTACTGTATGTTACTTTTTTTTTTAATTGTATTATTTTTATTAAACATTTTTCAGATAATTACAAACACGGGGACCATCTCCCAGAATAAATGACATACAAAAGCAGAAAAGATAGTAGCGCATTTCCCCTGCTTTGTTATACAGGGAGATTAAAGAGTATCTTCTGTAGATGCATATAAGACTGAGAGTAATTCCTCTATTCAGTGTGGAAACGCAAGTTATTTGCCGTCCAGCAAATGTCCATTTAATTTACCATGTTTGACTTGTCGTTTTGGCTTATCGAAGGAGTTTTCCATCCATGTAGGTGGAAAAAGGAACCTCACGATCTTTGGTCTGTCCTGTCTGTTTGCCCTCGCACAGGCAAAATATGCTGAAAATCTCTTATTGTCCCTCTTATTTAATTTGGCGTGTTGTGTTCCGTTGCTCTTTAGGTCAAGACTGGCATATGTAAATTCCATTCTTATTAACAGTGTTAATAATAATCTGTATCTGCTGGACATCATGTTTAGAAAAAAAAAAATCTTGGAAGGGGTTAAACTAGCTTTCCAGGATCAATGAAAATTTACCTAGAGAGAATGTTATAAAAATAATTCCAGTATTAATTACCTATTCTATTCCTCCTTTTGCTCCACTGTGGCGTTTCCGTGCTCCCCTTTGGTGTCTGCTTACTACTCTGCACCAGTCACTTGCCATCTACCCATATAAACGCTGCTGCCAATCACTGGCCAATAGCTTGATCTTGTGCAGTCCATCTCAACGGCACTGAGGTCAGTGGGTGGCTACATGTAGTGTAGCACGGTGGCTCAGTAGTTAGCACTGTTTCTTTGCTGTACTGGAGTCCTGGATGAAGATACCACCAAGGACAACATCTGCAAGAAGTTTGTATGTTCTCTGTTGTGAATTCTGTTGTCGAGCTCCCTCCTGTGGTCGTGAATGGTACTTCGGCGAGTTCTGTCTATGGGCTCCCTCTGGTGGCTATGAGTGGAGCTGCGGCTTCTGAGGTTCCTTACACAGGTGACGTGGTTTATCCTTTGGTTGGCTGCTCTATTTAACTCCTCTCAGATCGTTACTCCATGCCAGCTGTCAATGTTTTTGCATTTGTTCAGTTCGCTCCTGGATCTCTCTGGTGACCTGCCTTCTCCTGCAGAAGCTAAGTTCCTGATAGTCGTTATTTGTTCTTTTTCTTGTCCAGCTGGTTTTCATGATTTTGTCTTGCTAGCTGGAAGCTCTGGGATGCAGAGTGGTCCCTCCGCACCGTGAGTCGGTGCGGAGGTCTTTTTTGCACACTCTGCGTGGTCTTTTGTACGTTTTTGTGCTGATCGCAAAGTTACCTTTCCTATCCTCTGTCTATTTAGTAAGTCTGGCCTCCCTTTGCTGAAACCTGTTTCATTTCTGCGTTTGTGACTTTCATCTTTACTCACAGTCAATATATGTGGGGGGCTTCCTTTACCTTTGGGGAATTTCTCTGAGGCAAGGTAGGCTTTATTTTCCATCTCTAGGGCTAGATAGTTCTTAGGCTGTGACGAGGCGCCTAGGTCTGGTCTGGAGCACTCCACGGCTATTTCTAGTGTGTGTGATAGGATTAGGGCTTGCGGTCAGCAGAGTTCCCACATCCCAGAGCTCGTCCTGTATGAGGTTTAACTATCAGGTCACTCCGGGTGCTGCTAACCACCAGGTCATAACAGTACAGCTGGCCCAAAGTATTAATGCATCTCAGTAGAGGGATAAGAGAACTTCTAAGACCATTTTTTTTTCTTTGCACTGTGTTTTGTTTCTCTTTTCCCCTAGACCTTTGGGTGGTTCAGGACACAGGTGTAGGTATGGACATTCAAGGTCTGTCCTCTTGTGTGGATCATCTCACTACAAGGGTACAAAACATTCAAGATTTTGTGGTTCAGAATCCTATTTTAGAGCCTAGAATTCCTATTCCTGATTTATTTTCTGGGGATAGATCTGGGTTTTTGAATTTCAAAAATAATTGTAAACTGTTTCTGGCTTTGAAACCCTGCTCCTCTGGTGACCCCGCTCAACAAGTAAAAATCATTATTTCTTTGTTGCGTGGTGACCCTCAAGACTGGGCATTTTCCCTTGCGCCAGGAGATCCTGCATTGCGTGATGTTGATGCGTTTTTTCTGGCGCTTGGATTGCTTTATGATGAACCAAATTCAGTGGATCAGGCAGAGAAAATCTTGCTGGCTTTGTGTCAGGGTCAGGATGAAGCGGAGGTGTACTGTCAGAAGTTTAGAAAGTGGTCTGTGCTTACTCAGTGGAATGAATGTGCCCTGGCAGCAATTTTCAGAAAGGGTCTTTCTGAAGCCCTTAAGGATGTCATGGTGGGATTTCCCACGCCTGCTGGTCTGAATGAGTCTATGTCTTCGGCCATTCAGATCGATCGGCGCATGCGTGAGCACAAAGCTGTGCACCATCTGGCGGTCTTCTCTGAGCATAGGCCTGAGCCTATGCAGTGTGATAGGACTTTGACCAGAGCTGAAAGGCAAGAACACAGACGTCGGAATGGGCTGTGTTTTTACTGTGGTGAATCCACTCATGCTATCTCCGATTGTCCTAAGCGCACTAAGCGGTTCGCTAGGTCTGTCACCATTGGTACGGTACAGTCTAAATTTCTTTTGTCCGTTACTCTGATTTGCTCTCTGTTGTCCTATTCTGTAATGGCATTTGTGGATTCAGGCGCTGCCCTGAATTTGATGGATCTGCCAGGCGCTGTGGTTTTTTCTTGGAGCCCTTGCAGTATCATATTATATTGAGAGGAATTGATGCTACGCCTTTGGCCAAGAATAAGCCTCAGTACTGGACCCAATTGACCATGTGCATGGCTCCTGCACATCAGGAGGATATTCGCTTTTTGGTGTTGCATAATCTGCATGATGTGGTCGTTTTGGGGTTGCCATGGCTACAGGTCCATAATCCAGTGTTGGATTGGAAATCTATGTCTGTGTCCAGCTGGGGTTGTCAGGGGGTACATGGTGATGTTCCATTGCTGTCTATTTCGCCTTCCACTCCTTCTGAAGTCCCTGAGTTTTTATCAGATTACCGGGATGTATTTGAAGAGCCCAAATCCGGTGCCCTACCCCCTCATAGGGATTGCGACTGTGCTATTAATTTGATTCCTGGTAGTAAGTTTTCTAAGGGCTGTCTGTTTAATTTATCTGTGCCAGAGCACGCCGCTATGCGGAGTTATATAAAGGAATCCTTGGAGAAGGGTCATATTCGCCCGTCGTCGTCACCATTGGGAGCAGGGTTCTTTTTTGTGGCCAAGAAGGATGGTTCTTTGAGAGCTTGTATTGATTACCGCCTTCTTAATAAGATCACAGTCAAATTTCAGTATCCTTTGCCGCTGCTGTCTGATTTATTTGCTCGGATTAAGGGGGCTAGTTGGTTCACCAAGATAGATCTGCGTGGTGCGTATAATCTTGTGCGAATTAAAGAGGGCGATGAATGGAGAACGGCATTTAATACGCCCGAGGGCCATTTTGAGTACCTGGTTATGCCATTCGGGCTTTCTAATGCTCCATCTGTATTTCAGTCCTTTATGCATGACATCTTCCGAGAGTACCTGGATAGATTCATGATTGTATATTTGGATGACATTTTGGTCTTTTCGGATGATTGGGAGTCTCATGTGAAGCAGGTCAGAATGGTGTTCCAGGTCCTTCGTGCAAATTCCTTGTTTGTGAAGGGGTCGAAATGTCTCTTTGGAGTTCAGAAGGTTTCATTTTTGGGTTTCATTTTTCCCCTTCTACTATCGAGATGGACCCTGTTAAAGTCCAGGCCATTCATGATTGGACTCAGCCGACATCTGTGAAGAGCTTGCAGAAGTTCCTGGGCTTTGCTAATTTTTATAGTCGCTTCATCGCTAATTTTTCCAGTATTGCTAAACCGTTGACTGATTTGACCAAGAAAGGTGCTGATATGGTCAATTGGTCCTCTGCAGCTGTAGAGGCTTTTCAGGAGTTGAAACGACGTTTTGCTTCTGCCCCTGTGTTGTGCCAGCCAGATGTTTCGCTCCCGTTTCAGGTCGAGGTTGATGCTTCTGAAATTGGAGCAGGGGCTGTTTTGTCGCAAAGAAGTTCTGATGGCTCGGTGATGAAACCCTGTGCCTTCTTTTCTAGAAAATTCTCGCCTGCTGAGCGCAATTATGATGTGGGCAATCGGGAGTTGTTGGCCATGAAGTGGGCATTCGAGGAGTGGCGACATTGGCTTGAAGGAGCTAAACATCGCGTGGTGGTCTTGACGGATCACAAGAATTTAACTTATCTCAAGTCTGCCAAACGGTTGAATCCTAGACAGGCTCGATGGTCGCTCTTTTTCTCCCGTTTTGATTTTGTGGTTTCATACCTTCTGGGATCTAAGAATGTGAAGGCTGACGCCCTGTCAAGGAGTTTTGTGCCTGACTCTCCGGGTGTTCCGGAGCCGACGGGTATTCTTAAAGAAGGGGTAATTTTGTCTGCCATTTCCCCTGATTTGCGGCGTGTGCTGCAAAAGTTTCAGGCTGATAGACCTGACCGTTGTCCTACGGAGAAACTGTTTGTCCCTGATAGATGGACTAGTAGAGTTATCTCTGAGGTTCATTGTTCAGTGTTGGCTGGTCATCCTGGAATCTTTGGTACCAGAGATTTGGTGGCTAGATCCTTTTGGTGGCCTTCTTTGTCACGGGATGTGCGTTCTTTTGTGCAGTCCTGTGGGACATGTGCTCGGGCTAAGCCCTGTTGTTCTCGTGCCAGTGGGTTGCTTTTGCCCTTGCCGATCCCGAAGAGGCCCTGGACGCATATTTCCATGGATTTTATTTCAGATCTCCCTGTTTCTCAAAGGATGTCGGTCATTTGGGTGGTTTGTGATCGCTTCTCTAAGATGGTCCATTTGGTACCCTTATCTAAATTGCCTTCCTCCTCTGATTTGGTGCCATTGTTTTTCCAGCATGTGGTTCGTTTGCATGGCATTCCAGAGAACATTGTCTCGGACAGAGGTTCCCAGTTTGTTTCGAGGTTTTGGCGGTCCTTTTGCGCTAAGATGGGCATTGATTTGTCTTTTTCTTCGGCTTTCCATCCTCAGACTAATGGCCAAACCGAACGAACTAATCAGACTTTGGAGACATATCTGAGATGCTTTGTTTCTGCTGATCAGGATGATTGGGTGTCCTTCTTGCCTTTGGCTGAGTTCGCCCTCAATAATCGGGCCAGCTCGGCTACTTTAGTTTCTCCTTTTTTCTGTAATTCTGGTTTCCATCCTCGTTTCTCTTCAGGGCAGGTTGAGCCTTCGGACTGTCCTGGTGTGGATGCGGTGGTGGACAGGTTGCAGCGGATTTGGACTCATGTGGTGGACAATTTGACATTGTCCCAGGAGAAGGCTCAACGTTTCGCTAACCGCCGGCGTTGTGTTGGTCCCCGACTTCGTGTTGGGGATTTGGTTTGGTTGTCATCTCGTCACGTTCCTATGAAGGTTTCCTCTCCTAAGTTTAAGCCTCGTTTCATTGGGCCTTATAAGATTTCTGAAGTTCTTAATCCTGTGTCATTTCGTTTGGACCTTCCAGCTTCTTTTGCCATCCATAATGTGTTCCATAGGTCATTGTTGCGGAGATACGTGGCGCCTATGGTTCCCTCCGTTGATCCTCCTGCCCCGGTGTTGGTTGAGGGGGAGTTGGAGTATGTGGTGGAGAAGATTTTGGATTCTCGTGTTTCGAGACGGAAACTTCAGTACCTGGTCAAGTGGAAGGGTTATGGTCAGGAAGATAATTCCTGGGTTTTTGCCTCTGATGTTCATGCTGCCGATCTTGTTCGTGCCTTTCATCTGGCTCATCCTGATCGGCCTGGGGGCTCTGGTGAGGGTTCGGTGACCCCTCCACAAGGGGGGGTACTGTTGTGAATTCTGTTGTCGAGCTCCCTCCTGTGGTCGTGAATGGTACTTCGGCGAGTTCTGTCTATGGGCTCCCTCTGGTGGCTATGAGTGAAGCTGCGGCTTCTGAGGTTCCTTACACAGGTGACGTGGTTTATCCTTTGGTTGGCTGCTCTATTTAACTCCTCTCAGATCGTTACTCCATGCCAGCTGTCAATGTTTTTGCATTTGTTCAGTTCGCTCCTGGATCTCTCTGGTGACCTGCCTTCTCCTGCAGAAGCTAAGTTCCTGATAGTCGTTATTTGTTCTTTTTCTTGTCCAGCTGGTTTTCATGATTTTGTCTTGCTAGCTGGAAGCTCTGGGATGCAGAGTGGTCCCTCCGCACCGTGAGTCGGTGCGGAGGTCTTTTTTGCACACTCTGCGTGGTCTTTTGTAGGTTTTTGTGCTGATCGCAAAGTTATCTTTCCTATCCTCTGTCTATTTAGTAAGTCTGGCCTCCCTTTGCTGAAACCTGTTTCATTTCTGCGTTTGTGACTTTCATCTTTACTCACAGTCAATATATGTGGGGGGCTTCCTTTACCTTTGGGGAATTTCTCTGAGGCAAGGTAGGCTTTATTTTCCATCTCTAGGGCTAGATAGTTCTTAGGATGTGACGAGGCGCCTAGGTCTGGTCAGGAGCGCTCCACGGCTATTTCTAGTGTGTGTGATAGGATTAGGGCTTGCGGTCAGCAGAGTTCCCACATCCCAGAGCTCGTCCTGTATGAGGTTTAACTATCAGGTCATTCCGGGTGCTCCTAACCACCAGGTCATAACAGTTCTCCCCGTGTTCGTGTAGCTTTCCTCCCACACTACGGACATACTGAAAGGGAATTTAGATTGTGAGTCGAATTGGGGTCAGTGATGATAATGTACGTAAAGTGCTGCGGAATATGTTGGCGCTATATAAGCGAGTAAGATGTGACTTCTGCAGAGTAGTAAGCAGTAGAGATAAGCGAATGTGCTCTGATAAAGTTTTATCTGAGCATGCTCGGGTGCTATCAGTATTTTTGGGGTGCTCGAATAGCATGTTTGAGTCCCCACCACTGTATGTCTCAATGCTGTTGGACAGTTGCAGCACATGTAGGGATTGCCTGTTTGTTAGGCATGTGTTACAGCCGCGATTGATGCAGGCGCGGGGACTTGAACGTATTTTTCGAGCATGCCGAACACACCCTTTTAGCCCTCAAGCATGCTGGGATAACAACTTATCAGAGCACGTTCACTCATCACTGGTAAGTAGGAAGCATCAGGGGAATCCTCAGGTAAGTCGTGTTGATTGTTATTTTTCTACATTTACTGCCTTTATGCAAATTATTGTTAATTTTGGAAAAACTCTTCAAGATTTCAACAAAATCATGTATGTTCATGGTAAGTAGCAAAATGACTAATTTGGCATTTTATTGTGACATCTTGGAATTATTTACTTGCCCGTAGAGTGCTATTAGTTTTTTCTTTCCCATCTAAGGCTAGGTTCACATTGCGTTAGTGCAATCCGTTTAGCGGATACGCTAACGGAATGCGCTAACGCAATGTCCAAAAAGTGATTGCGTTTGGCAATCCCGCGAGCGCAGATGCCCGATCTGAGCTAGCAAAGAACGGACCCTGAACGCTGCAAGCAGCGTTTGAGGTTCGTCCGAAAATAACGGCACATCGCTGACGCATGCCAAAAATGGCATATGTTAGGGATCTGTTAGCGCACCCATTGACTGCAATGTGCTAACGGATCCGTTACATAGCGTTAATTGCGCCAATTTCACCATGTAACGGATTCCGTTAGCGGACACCCACTAACACAATGTGAACCTAGCCTAAGGCTAGGTTACTTACACCTTTTTTTACTTTTTTGTTCTATTTGCTTCTCATACTTTCATTGCTTTTTCCAGCTGTGGCTCTGTGGAGTGCTTAGTTTTGCTTCTGAAGAGAGGAGCCAATCCCAACTATCAGGATATCTCCGGATGCACACCTCTTCATTTGGCAGCTCGAAATGGGTATGTGTTCAAGATCTGTTTGAAGGAACATCTGAAAAATCTGAGAGCAGCGTGACGTAGGAACAGGGATCCGAATTACAGTGATTTAGTAGTTTACTAGGTGCAGCAGTTGTGATAGAATCACAGGATTTTATTACGCAGATGTAGAAGAGCTCTGAATTCTGAGCTCGTTATAATCCTGCCCACACCACCTTTTGGCAGTTTTCTGTGTACAATGTACAGTGACCAAGAGCTGCTACTCAGTTCTGGGCGTGTGGTTGGACTAGCAGGCATGAGGATGCTTGTCCTGTAGTGTAATCTCCTGCAAAACAGGGTATCCTACATCTTTTATTGTCTGTGTTTGTAACTTTCTATACAATTCTTACAGGCAGAAGAAATGCATGAGCAAACTTCTGGAATATAACGCAGATGTCAACATTTGTAACAATGAGGGCCTGACTGCAGTAAGTGGATGTAATCCATGTCCGTTTCCATATAGTTGCACAGTGAGAGCTGTGATGATGGTCCGGTGCTGACGGCGAGACCACGACTATGTGATGAGCATTCTGATTAGAGGGGCACGGCCTTGCTCAATACAATGACTGTGTGGTGTGCGCACGCTGCGAGGATTCACAAGTCTGCAGTCACACCGAGTGACTGCAGACTGTCATGATAACCCTCAAGTTATTGATACAAGTTCTGAGAACGGCTCTGGTGATTTTGTCTTTTTTTTTCATAGACATTTTTTTGTCTCCCTTCATAGATTCACTGGCTGGCAGTTAATGGCCGGACAGAGCTTCTGCATGACCTCGTGCAGCACGTCAGCAATGTGGATGTGGAAGATGCAATGGGACAGACGGCACTGCACGTTGCCTGTCAAAATGGACACAAGACGGTATGTCTGCTTGTGTGTCTCCATTTTATTTTAACCCACAGGAATGGTTTATAATTGTAAGAAGAGATACAGTTGTGCTACTTTGTACAGTGTATCAAACAGGCAGGTGCTTTCCAATGTATAGGGGAATTCCTGTTTTTATTGTTCAGATGTTTTTGTCCATAGATTGGGGGCCATACATTTTTATGCCTTTAATCTCTGCACAATAGCGTGGCATAATCCATGGGTCAATCCTGTTCGATGTGCTGAACGCTGAGGAGTATGCAATGAATGATCACATCCTGACATCAGTGACAGGTCGTACCTTGTGGGCGGTGTTATCACGATTTGTTTGTCCCCCGAAGGATGGAATAATTAACCAAATGGCCCTTGGCAGATAAAAGGTCCCCTACCCGTGGTCCAAACAGAAGTCATTGCCAGTTTCTAACTTATTATTTAATATCTAAAAAATGTAATCAAATCCTCTACTCTGCAAAATCTGGTTAAAGGGAAACATTTTCTGGTTGTCCCAGGGAACCTTTTGTCGGTTGATGAGAAATAAGTTGTACACTAGTGTATGGAAGATATAACACGTGTACAGCAGCTTATTAGATAAAATAATGAGCACGTGACAGATGAACAACATAATATTCCATCAGTCGTCTCTTGTGTTGTATGGATGATTCATGCAATCAGTCACATGTCGGAAGTCCCATTGCTCTTCATCTTAAATGGTATGTTTAATTAGAAGTGACCTAATGATTAAATAAGATTTGTATTTTGAAAAAGGTTAAAAATCTTGCAGTTTTCACCCTGGTCACTGGGATTATTACTATGGTAAAAGACTTTCTGGACAAGTGCCTCATGAGAGGATCATTTTCCAAATTAACTGTACTAGACTTTGCATTACATGCTGCATATTTTTTCTTACTTGCACTAAATCACTTCCATGCTTATTTATTTGATTTTTTTCTCTTTAAAATAGACTGTGTCATGTCTATTGGACAGCGGGGCGGATATAAACAGGCCGAATGTGTCTGGAGCTACTCCATTGTATTTTGCATGCAGGTAAGATGTATGAGTTACAAGGGGAGCAGCAGGGAAGCGGCACTACAGGCCAATACAATAGGGTGTGCTGCTCATATTACATGCCTGCATGACCATGTCCGCCTACTTCATGGGCCTTCGTATTGTCAGACTCCTGCTTACTATTTACTGCAGTATAGGAAAAAGTAAGGCTGGGTCTGGAACAGAAGGCATAGAGAAAATCACCAATTTGTAAAAGTACTGTTGATCAGTTTAGCTCCAGTAGTGAGAACCCCACCTGTCACTGAAACCACAATGTGTAAGTGCTCATTTTGTGCTTTAGTGTGCACACAGGAGTATACAGACCTATAGAATTTCTGTTAAGCCTTTACACTGCTCTGGTGCGTTCATTTATAAGTTGATCGGTTCGGTGCCATTGTTCTGATCGAAAAGGCAGGGGTGGGCATTGGACAAAACCTGATCCACAGTACTTTTAGGGGCAACAAATATCAACAGAAAATGAAGACGTGTTTCACTAGATTGTTAGTTGTCCCCTATAAGCCTTTAGGATGTTAGCCTTCCTGCCAAAGTGGATTCAAACCAGCTCTCCTTAAATTTGTCCACTGACAAAGACATGAACAGTCTATAATTTTAAGGGTAGGTTAATTTTAACATTGAGAGATAGAATATAAAAAATAAAATCACATTGTATAAATTACCGTATATAAATTTATTAGCATTTTGCAGTGAGAAATAAGCATTGATTCCTCTGGCAACAAGACATACTTGGTGACAAAACCCTTGTTGGCAAGCACAGCAGTCAGATGTTTTTTGTAATTGATGATGAGGTTGGTGCATATGTCAGGAGGAATTTTGGTCCATTCCTCTTTGCAGATCATCTCTAAATCATTAAGATTTTGAGTCTGTGGTTTGGCAACTCGGAGCTTCAACTCCCTCCTTCAACTCCATCCTTGTATGCATGGCTCCTTATTTCCATCCTTGTATGGATGGCTGTTGTGAATTCTGTGGCTGAATTCACTCCTGTGGTCACAAGTGGTACTGCAGCTTCTGAGCTTCCTCCCTCAGGTGTTCTGGTGAGCTCGTTAACTGCTTCATTACTTAACTCCGCCTGATGCTGCTATCCTTGCTCCTTGTCAATGTTTCAGTGTTGGATCTGAGCTTCTCCTGATTGTTCCTGTGACCTGCTGCTCTGTATAGCTAAGTGCCTTTTGCTTTTTTGTTGCTTTTTTTCTGTCCAGCTTGTCTTTTGTTTTGCTGGAAGCTCTGAGACGCAAAGGGTGTACCGCCGTGCCGTTAGTTCGGCACGGTGGGTTTTTTTTGCCCCCTTTGCGTGGTTTTGCTTTAGGGTTTTTTGTAGACTGCAAAGTTCGCTTTACTGTCCTCGCTCTGTCCTAGAATATCGGGCCCCACTTTGCTGAATCTATTTCATCCCTACGTTTTGTCTTTTCATCTTACTCACAGTCATTATATGTGGGGGGCTGCCTTTTCCTTTGGGGAATTTCTCTGGGGCAAGTCAGGCCTATTTTTCTATCTTCAGGCTAGCTAGTTTCTTAGGCTGTGCCGAGTTGCCTAGGTAGTTGTTAGGCGCAATCCACAGCCGCTTTTAGTTGTGTTTAGGATAGGATCAGGTGTGCAGTCTACAGAGTTTCCACGTCTCAGAGCTCGTTCTTGTATTTTTGGGTATTTGTCAGATCACTGTGTGCGCTCTGATCGCTAAGCACACTGTGTTTCTGGATTGCCTTCATAACACCTGTCATTAGCAAACATAACAGTACAAGGAGCCAAACTAATGATTCTCAATAGAGGGAAAGAAAAAGTTCTGACATCATTTTTTTTTTTTTTTTTCTGCTCTGTGTTCACTTTTTTTTTTCCCCTAGACATTTGGGTGATTCTGGACACAGGTGTGGACATGGATATTCAGGGTCTGTGCTCTTCAATGGATAATCTCGTTATAAATGTACAAAAAATTCAAGATACTATTGATCAGAAATCTATGTTAGAACCAAGAATTCCTATTCCTGATTTGTTTTTCGGAGATAGAACTAAGTTTCTAAGTTTCAAAAATAATTGTAAGCTATTTCTGGCCTTGAAACCTCATTCTTCTGGTAATCCTATTCAACAGGTTTTGATTATTATTTCTTTTTTGCGCGGCGACCCTCAAGACTGGGCATTTTCTCTTGCGCCAGGAGACCCTGCATTGAGTAGTGTCGATGCGTTTTTCCTGGCGCTCGGATTGCTGTATGATGAGCCTAATTCAGTGGATCAGGCTGAGAAAAATTTGCTGGCTTTGTGCCAGGGTCAGGATGATATAGAAGTATATTGTCAGAAATTTAGGAAATGGTCAGTACTCACTCAGTGGAATGAATCTGCGCTGGCAGCTTTGTTCAGAAAGGGTCTCTCTGAGGCTCTTAAGGATGTCATGGTGGGATTTCCTATGCCTGCTGGTTTGAATGAGTCTTTGGCCATTCAGATCGGTCGACGCTTGCGCGAGCGTAAATCTGTGCACCATTTGGCGGTACTGCCTGAGGTTAAACCTGAGCCTATGCAGTGCGATAGGACTATGACTAGAGTTGAACGGCAGGAATACAGACGTCTGAATGGTCTGTGTTTCTACTGTGGTGATTCCACTCATGCTATTTCTGATTGTCCTAAGCGCACTAAGCGGTCCGCTAGGTCTGCCGTCATTGGTACTGTACAGTCCAAATTCCTTCTGTCCATTACCTTGATATGCTCTTTGTCGTCGTTTTCTGTCATGGCGTTTGTGGATTCGGGCGCTGCCCTGAATCTGATGGATTTGGATTATGCTAAACGTTGTGGGTTTTTCTTGGAGCCTTTGCGGAGTCTTATTCCATTGAGAGGAATTGATGCTACACCTTTGGCCAAGAATAAACCTCAATACTGGGCCCAGCTGACCATGTGCATGGCTCCTGCACATCAGGAAGTTATTCGCTTTCTGGTGTTGCATAATCTGCATGATGTGGTCGTGTTGGGGTTGCCATGGCTACAAACCCATAATCCAGTATTGGATTGGAATTCCATGTCGGTATCCAGCTGGGGTTGTCAGGGGGTACATGGTGATGTTCCATTTTTGTCGATTTCGTCATCCACCCCTTCTGAGGTCCCAGAGTTCTTGTCTGATTATCAGGATGTATTTGAAGAGCCCAAGTCCGATGCTCTACCTCCGCATAGGGATTGTGATTGTGCTATCAATTTGATTCCTGGTAGTAAATTCCCTAAAGGTCGATTATTTAATTTATCCGTGCCCGAACACGCCGCTATGCGCAGTTATGTGAATGAATCCCTGGAGAAGGGACATATTCGCCCATCGTCATCACCACTGGGAGCAGGGTTCTTCTTTGTAGCCAAGAAGGATGGTTCGCTGAGACCGTGTATTGATTACCGCCTTCTTAATAAGATCACTGTTAAATTTCAGTATCCCTTGCCATTGTTATCTGACTTGTTTGCTCGGATTAAGGGGGCTAGTTGGTTCACTAAGATAGATCTTCGTGGTGCATATAATCTGGTGAGAATCAGGCAAGGAGATGAATGGAAAACTGCATTCAATACGCCCGAGGGTCATTTTGAGTATCTAGTGATGCCGTTCGGACTTGCCAATGCTCCATCTGTGTTTCAGTCTTTTATGCATGACATCTTCCGTGAGTATCTGGATAAATTCCTGATTGTTTACTTGGATGACATTTTGATCTTCTCAGATGATTGGGAGTCTCATGTGAAGCAGGTCAGAATGGTTTTTCAGGTCCTGCGTGCTAACTCTTTGTTTGTGAAGGGATCAAAGTGTCTCTTCGGTGTGCAGAAAGTTTCATTTTTGGGGTTCATCTTTACCCCTTCTACTATCGAGATGGATCCAGTTAAGGTCCAAGCCATCCAGGATTGGATTCAGCCGACATCTCTGAAAAGTCAGCAAAAGTTCCTGGGCTTTGCTAATTTTTATCGTCGCTTCATCTGTAATTTTTCTAGCATTGCCAAACCATTGACCGATTTGACCAAGAAGGGTGCTGATTTGGTTAATTGGTCTTCTGCTGCTGTGGAAGCTTTTCAGGAGTTGAAGCGTCGTTTTTGTTCTGCCCCTGTGTTGTGTCAGCCAGATGTTTCTCTTCCGTTCCAGGTCGAGGTTGATGCTTCTGAAATTGGAGCAGGGGCGGTTTTGTCACAGAGAGGTTCTGATTGCTCAGTGATGAAACCATGTGCTTTCTTTTCCAGGAAGTTTTCGCCCGCTGAGCGTAATTATGATGTGGGCAATCGAGAGTTGCTGGCCATGAAGTGGGCATTCGAGGAGTGGCGTCATTGGCTTGAAGGAGCTAAGCATCGCGTGGTGGTATTGACTGATCATAAGAACTTGACTTATCTCGAGTCTGCCAAGCGCTTGAATCCTAGACAGGCCCGTTGGTCGTTATTTTTTGCCCGCTTCGACTTTTTGATTTCGTACCTTCCGGGCTCTAAAAATGTGAAGGCGGATGCTCTGTCTAGGAGTTTTGTGCCCGACTCTCCGGGTTTATCTGAGCCAGCGGGTATCCTCAAGGAAGGAGTCATTGTGTCTGCCATCTCCCCTGATTTGCGGCGGGTGCTGCAAAAATTTCAGGCGAATAAACCTGATCGTTGTCCAGCAGAGAAACTGTTCGTCCCTGATAGGTGGACTAATAAACTTATCTCTGAACTTCATTGTTCGGTGTTGGCTGGTCATCCTGGAATCTTTGGTACCAGAGAGTTAGTGGCTAGATCCTTCTGGTGGCCATCTCTGTCACGGGATGTACGTACTTTTGTGCAGTCCTGTGGGATTTGTGCTAGGGCTAAGCCCTGCTGTTCTCGTGCCAGTGGGTTGCTTTTGCCCTTGCCGGTCCCAAAGAGGCCTTGGACACATATTTCGATGGATTTCATTTCTGACCTTCCCGTTTCTCAAAAGATGTCAGTCATTTGGGTGGTCTGTGATCGCTTTTCTAAAATGGTCCATCTGGTGCCCTTGGCTAAATTGCCTTCCTCCTCTGATTTGGTACCTTTGTTCTTTCAGCATGTGGTTCGGTTGCATGGCATTCCTGAGAATATTGTTTCTGACAGAGGTTCCCAGTTTGTTTCAAGGTTTTGGCGAGCCTTTTGTGGTAGGATGGGCATTGACCTATCCTTTTCCTCGGCTTTCCATCCTCAGACTAATGGCCAGACCGAACGAACCAATCAGACCTTGGAAACATATCTGAGATGTTTTGTTTCTGCAGACCAGGATGATTGGGTGTCCTTTTTGCCGTTGGCTGAGTTCGCCCTTAATAATCGGGCCAGCTAGGCTACCTTGGTTTCTCCATTTTTTTGCAATTCTGGGTTCCATCCTCGTTTCTCTTCAGGACAGGTTGAGTCTTCGGACTGTCCTGGTGTGGATTCTGTGGTGGATAGGTTGCAGCAGATCTGGACTCAGGTAGTGGACAATTTGATCTTGTCCCAGGAGAAAGCTCAACTTTTCGCTAATCGCAGACGCCGTGTGGGTCCCCGACTTCGTGTTGGGGATCTGGTTTGGTTATCTTCTTGTCATATTCCTATGAAGGTTTCCTCTCCTAAATTTAAACCTCGTTTTATTGGTCCGTATAGGATTTCTGAGGTTCTCAATCCTGTGTCTTTTCGTTTGACCCTCCCAGACTCCTTTTCCATACATAATGTATTCCATAGGTCGTTGTTGCGGAGATACGTGGCACCTATGGTTCCATCTGTTGAGCCTCCTGCCCCGGTTTTGGTGGAGGGGGAATTGGAGTATATTGTGGAGAAGATTTTGGATTCTCGTGTTTCTAGACGGAAACTCCAGTATCTGGTTAAATGGAAGGGTTATGCTCAGGAAGATAATTCCTGGGTTTTTGCCTCTGATGTTCATGCTTCCGATCTTGTTCGTGCCTTTCATGCGGCTCATCCTGGTCGGCCTGGGGGCTCTGGTGAGGGTTCGGTGACCCCTCCTCAAGGGGGGGGTACTGTTGTGAATTCTGTGGCTGAATTCACTCCTGTGGTCACAAGTGGTACTGCAGCTTCTGAGCTTCCTCCCTCAGGTGTTCTGGTGAGCTCGTTAACTGCTTCATTACTTAACTCCGCCTGATGCTGCTATCCTTGCTCCTTGTCAATGTTTCAGTGTTGGATCTGAGCTTCTCCTGATTGTTCCTGTGACTTGCTGCTCTGTATAGCTAAGTGCCTTTTGCTTTTTTGTTGCTTTTTTTCTGTCCAGCTTGTCTTTTGTTTTGCTGGAAGCTCTGAGACGCAAAGGGTGTACCGCCGTGCCGTTAGTTCGGCACGGTGGGTTTTTTTTGCCCCCTTTGCGTGGTTTTGCTTTAGGGTTTTTTGTAGACTGCAAAGTTCGCTTTACTGTCCTCGCTCTGTCCTAGAATATCGGGCCCCACTTTGCTGAATCTATTTCATCCCTACGTTTTGTCTTTTCATCTTACTCACAGTCATTATATGTGGGGGGCTGCCTTTTCCTTTGGGGAATTTCTCTGGGGCAAGTCAGGCCTATTTTTCTATCTTCAGGCTAGCTAGTTTCTTAGGCTGTGCCGAGTTGCCTAGGTAGTTGTTAGGCGCAATCCACAGCCGCTTTTAGTTGTGTTTAGGATAGGATCAGGTGTGCAGTCTACAGAGTTTCCACGTCTCAGAGCTCGTTCTTGTATTTTTGGGTATTTGTCAGATCACTGTGTGCGCTCTGATCGCTAAGCACACTGTGTTTCTGGATTGCCTTCATAACACCTGTCATTAGCAAACATAACAGATGGCTCCCTATTCCCATCTTTGTATGCATGACTCATTATCCCCATCCTTGTATGTATGGCCCCCATGAGAACAGCATAAAAAAACGAAACCAAAAACATCCTACTTACCTTCCCTGCTCGCCCTCGCAGCATCTCGCTCCGACTTTCAGCAAATCCTGCAGCCGTGCGATCACGTGTCACCAAGATAATGAATATTCACCTCTCCACTCCCATAGGCATGGAGTGGAATGAATATTCAATCCCTTAATGAGCGGGGGACACGTGATCCACCGCCCGCAGGAGCTTCTGGAAGCCGGAAGGAGATGTGAGGGCATGCAGTGAAAGGTAAGTAGGATTTTTTTTTATATATATACTGGAAGGCTGGCGGCTGCGGATGTAACTGAGCGCGCTATAAGAAAAATTAATTTTCATTGCCAGTGCAGTGAATATTAATTTCATTTTAGCAGTTGGCACAGGCTTTAGCTACAGCTGCCGGCTCCTGCCTTCCGTGACCCGCCGCCTCCCCTCCTCTGCCGTAAACTGGGACAATGACTTGTGTATAAACTGAGGGGGGCATTTTCAGCACAAAAAATGTGCTGAAAAACTCGCCTTATACACAAGTATATACGGTACTTACACATCTGTGTGGCCTAAACATGCTACCATGGCCTGCATCTTCTCCAGACTTGTCTCCCATTGAGCACATCTCGGACGTCATTGGTTGTCTATTACAAAGGGAGCTGCCAGCAGTGGATCTTGATGATTTGTGGTCCATAGTGCATTCAGCGTGGCAGAACATTCCTCAGACAACCATTAATAGCCTCATTTATAGGATATGGCGTGCAAGTGTGTGTATTTCTTCACAGGCCTCTATAGTTGGTATGGAATAAATCGAGATGTTTTGAAAATTTTGTTTCCTTTTTTTCATCCTTTGTATATTATTAATATGTCTATCCATCCTGTGTTTTTTTTTTTTTTGTAACTCCACAACGTTTTATTCTTAATGCTGCAATTTCATTGTTCAGTAAACATACATTAATGTAGTCCTACTATTTTCTTTGTTTTTGCTTTATAATGGGTAATTATAAGAATGCATTCTACTTTTCAGGATAGATTTACTTTTTTCTGTCCATGAAGTATCTTTTTCCATCTCCTTTTTTGGTATGCTAGTGGTGCATTGATGTTAGATTAGTATATTGTCTTTCATTTCTTTTACATTACGTTTTTTGCTGCTGTTCACTGAAAGGAAATTACAGTAAATGCTTTTCTTGTGGAAGATAAGATAACATAAAATTAATTTCTCCTCCAGCAGTAGTTTGTAAAAGAGAAATAATCAGAGATGGATGGAGATTTTCTGCTCACATGGCTTCTGGTCAGATTATAATTACCATTCCATCAAGTGTACAGCTTATAGCTCAAATGATTTCTTTGTTTCCTGCAGCCATGGACAAAGAGATACAGCACAGATATTATTACTGCGTGGTGCCAAGTACCTGCCAGATAAGAATGGTGTTACTCCGCTGGATCTTTGTGTGCAGGTATGAACTGCAGCACAAATACATCTGATGGATGGACTATTTATTAAAGGGATTGTCTATAGAAAAATACCTTATCACGTACCCATAGGATATTGGATAACTTGTTGATCTGTTGGGGTATGACCGCTTGGACCCACGAACAGTCGGCACAGCAGGACACTTTTATCCCTGTTAGAATGGAAAGGCTGTTTCTATTCATTCTCTGCGGGGTTGTTGATTGCTATGCTCAACTTTTTCCCGCCACCCCATAGAGATTTTTTAATGGGGACAAAAAGAACGAACCCCTACCAATCAGTTAATATCACATATTCACAGAAAGGAAAACTTTTTTCATCAAAAAAGCCCTTTAAAGAGAACCTTCCACTTGGTTCATGCTGTCCAATCAGAGTGTGGCTGCAGGACTGCAGCGAGCCAGGTATGCTTTTCTTTAAGATGCTCCTGCGGTTTAGAGGAAATCTAGTTAGACAACCCATTCTGGGTCCATAGTCAGTGATGAGACTAGTCCAACGCCGCCCCCGGCCGACTCCTCCCATAGATGCTTCACCTGATTGACAGGTCCCTCCAGTAGCGAGAGACCTTTCAATCACCTGCAGTGGCGCCATATTGGTCCCGTCTCTGGCTATTGCCTAAGTATATCCTGTCTGAAATGTCAGATGGTTTCGGAGAGACGTGTACCTGGCTGCAATCATGCAGGCAGGCTCTAATTCATGCTGCCTGTGGTTTGGGAGCATTAATCTGCCGATAGGTTCCCTGTAAGTGAATACAAGAATGTGTACACTATGTAATTGTGGTGCGTTTTCTGCTAGGGTGGTTATGGAGAAACCTGTGACGTGCTGATACAACATCATCCCAGACTTTTTCAGACGTTAATTCAAATGACTCAGAATGAAGATCTACGGGAAAATATGGTACAGTTCTCTGGATATTTGACATGCTCGATTTATTACACTTCCTTAAGGGGGTTGTGCTACAAACACAAATGATTAACCACTTACTGTATAGCTAATGCTGGGGTTTCCACAATAAGGGACCACCGCAAGTGCATTTTGAATGACGTGGTGACCTAGCATGCACAGTGCCCTCCAATCAAAGCCTGTGAGACTAAGCCGAGTGATTAGTGATTGTGCACAACCCTTTACAACCCGTTTAAGTTACATTAATCCATTTGATATTGTATGCATACATTTTAATTTCAAACCAGTGTACGTTCTTATAAAAAGTGACTGAACAACGTTAAATGCGACCAATTCTTAACATTGACCTGTTCACATGAAGAAGATAACTAGCACATACATTAGACATTGGTGGGTAAGGCCAACTTTCAATGAATGGGTATGATACACATGGCGCCACTGCTTATTAACAAGGTTTTTCCCTTCACCATGACAGCGCCGCACGTGAGAGATGGCATCCGCGGGGGCGTGGCCTGAGAGCTCATGTGAGCGGACGTGCGGCTGTGAGCTCCCGCCGCTGTACATTCTAAAATCCTGCAGAGGCGCTGCTGTTTGGTCTCTGCGGGGGGCTTACCGGCTGCGGGGAGACTTGGAGGGTCCGGCGGTGCTGAGCGGTGGTGCTGGAGCCGGCGAACATGACCAGGAGACGGCAGAAGGACGCGGGAGCCGGGGATGCAGGCGCAATCCAAGATGGCGCCGACACGAGGGAGAAGTCAGACAAGGAGAACGCCGCATGTAGAAAGCGCATGGAGGTAGCGGCAAAGCTCCGGCAGTATGCGAAAGCGGAGGCCGCAGAGGAGGGAGCCGGAGCTGATACCGAAGAGGAGGAGGAGGAGGAGAGCCCAGCAGGAGAACATGAGGTACAACAGGGGAGAAAGGAGAGTAAAATGGCGGTGGCAGAAGGGGGACCCGAGGAAATGGCGCCGGAAGCTGAGCCTACCCTAAGAGACGTTTTTGCGCTAGTTTCTTCATGTAAACAGTCTCTGACCTTACAGATACAGGAGGTTAAGGGAGACACAGCCCAGATAAACGCAGCCATGCAGAAGATTGACAAACGTGTGGGGGAGGTAGAGGAGAGAGTGAGCACTGTAGAAGACCATATAGTGCAGCTGCAAAAAGCAGAGAAAAAGTTCACTCAAGCAATAGCTGAATTGGCTGCGAAAAATGAGGACCTTGAGAACAGGTCCAGAAGAAACAATATTCGCATAGTGGGCATCCCTGAAAAAGCTGAAGGGAGGAATCCAACGGAATATATTGAAAAATGGCTGTTAGAAACATTTGGAGATATGGCGCTAACAAAAGTGTTCGCGGTAGAAAGAGCGCATAGGGTCCCGCCGAAACCACCTGTCCCTGGAGCGAATCCCCGTACCATGCTTGCCAAAATTCTAAACTATAGAGACAGAGACATTATCCTGAGGAAGGCCAGAGACATGACGGATCTGACAGTTGAAGGCCAAAAGATTGCTATATACCCAGACTATTCTACGCATCTGGTAAGGGAAAAGGTGGATGTTCTGAATAGACGGTGGATCCAGAAGGGATATCATTCTACCTTCTCCACGTATGCAAGAGGAGTCTCAATCTTGGTTCCAGCGGGAGTTCAGTATGAGGAGGTGAAGGTATGTGTGGATGTGGATGGGCAGTACGTACTAATACGGTGTATACTGTATGGAGTGATGTTGTGTGTTGCAGCGATGTATATTCCGCCTCCCTACTCTAGCAGGAAAATTAGAGAAGTAATGGAGCGAGTGGAAAGATGGGGGCCGGCACCGTTAATAATTATCGGGGATCTAAACAATATCTGTGATGAATATTGGGATAAAAATAAAAATACTCAGAATAGGTCGGAGGGACACATAACAACATTTGGCACCTATATACAGGAGATAGGTTTGATTGATCTTTGGAGGGTTAGACATATTGGGGAGAGAGGGTACTCATGTTATTCACCGGCGCATGCCACGCTCTCTAGGATTGATATGGCTCTGGGTAACAGGATTTTGGACACATTGGTTGGGGAGGTGAGATATCTGCCAAGGGCCTTGTCGGACCATAGTCCAATTGAAGTAGAGGTTAGATTGGAGGGGGCTCATTCGCTAAGTGTGAGAGAATGGAAGATTCATCCTAATTGGTTACAGAGTATTGAGTTGGAAAGTATAGGACGGGAGGTAGCGGAATTCTTCCTCTTAAATGATGGAAGTACTGATGCTCTTATGATTTGGGATGCAATGAAGGCGTATCTGAGGGGACTACTGTTTAGGGACATTAGTAGGTGTAAGCGGAGGACGAGAGAGGCAGAAAAAGTGGCAGTTGAGGAGTTGAAGGAAGCAGAAGATGGGATGGCTACGCTGGGAACCCCTGAGGCAGAGAGAAGGATGAAAAACGCACAAGATCATTTGGAAAAAATTCTGTTAGGCAAAGCCGAGAGGAAGCGGGATTTCCAAAGGGTATTGTTCTATCAGGAGGGAGAAACAGTGGGACATATGCTGTCGGTAGTGGCTGCTGCTCAGAGAGGTTCTTCATATATACATTCTTTGGACTCTGCTAGTGGAGGTAAAATAACGGAAATGCCTGAAATCTTGAGAGCCTTCGCGGACTTCTATGCAGATTTGTATTCCTCTCGGGCTGGTGAATCGGTCGAGGACACACTGACTTTCTTGGAAGGTCTGGATCTGCCGAGACTGAGTGAGACAGATAGGGAGAGCCTTGAGGCCCCTATCACTGAGGAGGAATTGAGTCGGGCATTGATGTCTATGGCTAATGGGAAGGCGCCTGGGGTCGATGGGCTACCCGCTGAGATCTATAAAGGGTTGGCAGAAGTGTTGATTCCTAGATTAAAAATGGTATTGGAGGAAGCTAGGTCCTGTGGGCGCTTGCCAGCCTCTATGAGAGAGGCCATAATAGTGGTCATTCCAAAGGAGGATAAGGACTTGGGGAAACCGGAGTCGTACCGCCCAATTTCTTTACTAACTATTGATGTCAAGCTTCTGGCCAAGGTGTTGGCTCTCCGCCTCTCTAGTGTTATTGCGAGTCTGGTGCATTCGGACCAATCTGGCTTTATGCCGGATAGATCAACGGCGATCAATTTGCGGAGGTTATATGTAAATTTGCAGGTAGAGTCTGACAACTGTGGTCGAAGAGTGATTGTATCGCTGGATGCACATAAGGCATTTGACAGTGTCGAATGGGGGTACCTCTGGCAGGTGCTGGAATGTATGGGGTTTGGTCCGCAGTTTGTGGCCTGGATACAGCTGTTGTACTCATTACCGTCCGCTAGAATTAGAGTAAACGGGGAGCTATCTCGACCTATAGGGCTGGCTAGGGGGACTAGGCAGGGATGCCCGCTTTCACCCCTCCTGTTCGCGTTGGCTGTAGAACCTCTTGCTGCTAAGATTCGGCAGGCGGATGGGGTCCCTGGGTTTAGGTATGGGAAAGTAGAGGAAAAAATAGCGTTATACGCGGATGATGTTTTGCTGTTCCTGGCGGATCCAGACGATTCACTAAGAGGGGCCGTTGAAATCGTTGAGAGATTTGGTACTGTGTCGGGACTAACAATTAATTGGGATAAGACGGTTCTTTTTAGAGTGGATGACGTAGGAGAGAATGTGAGTGAGGATGTTGGGGATGAGAGGCTGAAGGTGGTTTCCCAATTTAAATACCTCGGAATATGGATTTCGGTGCCAATTGCGGAGTTCCTGCAAAGAAATTTGACTCCTGTTATGGGGGTACTCAAGGCAAAGGTAGATGCCTGGAATAAGCTACATCTATCGGTCGTTGGTAGGGTAAATCTTATTAAAATGGTCCTGATGCCTAAAATTCTTTATGTTCTACATAACGCACCAATTTGGATCCCGCGGGGGAAGTTCAGGCAGATTAACGCCCTTTTTAGAAGTTTGATATGGGGAAGACAATATCCACGTATTAGCCTGGAGACGCTTCAGCGACCCAAGGAAGATGGTGGTTTGGCTTTGCCCAACCCGGAAATATACTTCCTTGCGGCCCAGAGCCAGCATTTGAAGGGCTGGGCGCGAGGGGCGTCATCCAGTGCAGTACAACAGTTAATGGAACAGGTGACGGACCGATGGCTAGGTGTTTGGAGGATGGCTCTTTGAGCACTCTGGGGAAAGTATACCCAACCCTGTTCCTGATTCGTAAATTGTGGAATAGACTAAGGCAGATTCGTGGGGTTAAAGGGCTGACTAAATTCACACCGATATGGTCTAACCACAATTTAAAGGAATTTGAGGCCTTGGGAGGAATATTGGAATGGCAGGATAAGGGAATTTGCTTTGTTCACCAGATAATCCAGCGACAGGAACTGAAGTCCTTCTCCCAATTGCAGGAAGAATTTGGTTTGCGATCCACAGGGGAATATCAGTATGCGCAGATGAGACATGCCTTTAGAGCTCAGAATAAGAAGGCTGATATCAGGGTTCAAGATGATATAGTGTTGGAGTATGTGTGTGGTGACGGAACTACAAGGGGAGTTATTTCCACTCTGTATAAGGACCTTATGCACACGTTCCTGCTAGATTTCCCTATAAAGGCGAGAGCTAAGTGGGAGAGAGAAGTGGGACCGATGGAAAATGAAATCTGGGAATCGGTGATGGAGTGGGTTCCGCGACTATCCTTGAGTGAACCATATAGGATCTCGCAGCTATACATTCTGCATAGGGTGTATAAATCTCCGGAAGTGCTATACAAAGCGGGATTGCGTGCCAATTCTGAGTGTCCGAGGTGTACGAGTGAGAATGCAGGAATATATCACATGATGTGGACGTGTCTGAGACTGGCTGCCTATTGGGTGGTGGTTTTGAGCCGAGTTGAAGCAGCGTATAAGTGCAGAGTTCTTAGAGACCCGATAGTATGCGTGCTGGGATATGTGGAAGAAATTGGAGTTGACAATACTTGGAAGATTGCAATCGCTAGGCTACTCTACATGGCCAGGAAAGTAATAGCACGAAATTGGATAAATGCGGAACCACCTGTGAGAAGGGAATTTATCCAATATGTTCAACATGGTCTAAAATTGGAAAAGGGGGTGTACAAAAAAAGGGGGAAAATAGAAATGTTTAATAAAATATGATCTCCTTGGCTTGATTTGGATTGAGGAGTATAGTCGTCGAGTTTCCTAAGACCTGGATGAGGATAAATTACACAAGGCAGAGAAGGCCTCAGTGGGGTGAAGATTGAGACTGAGCTGTCGTAGGGGGGAGGGGGGTAGTTGGGGTAATGTTGGGGTTTATTAAAACAAGAAAATGTGTATGTGATATAATGCAATGTAAATGGCATTCTGTTGTTCTTCTTTATATTGTTAATAAAAATCTATTTAAATCAAAAAAAGAGATGGCATCCGCCCCCAGGAACAGGAAACCTGTAGCAGAGATATAAGAATGGGGCGGCCCCTCTCTCCTCAGTTTGGTTTCCTGTTCCTGCAGGTGGACGCCTGTCGCAGAGCTCCTACCTCCGGAGGGATCTCCCTCTGATGATTCCGGTCCGGAGGCCGAGGTCCGCGGGGGGGGGCAGCCATAGTCGGCGGCATCGCGTGCGGTGCTGTCCGGTGTCGGGCTGCTGGGTCCGCGCCATCCCTTTCCCTCGCTGGACTCCCCGGCGACCGCTCTGTGCAGGAGGCCGGTCCGGGGATATGGGGGCGTGTCCTTCACTGACGCTGGCGCCGAAGTGAAGGATGACGACTTCCGGTCGCAGGAAGTGACGTCACACGCCGAGGGAGCCGGTGTGCTGGACACTTCCGGGCGGAAGCTGATCCAGTGGCGCGCACACCGCTCCTCTATAAGATACAGCAGCAAAGAGGAGTCGCTGGTCCTGCTCTTCAGACGGAGATGACCGAACCAGCGGTAGATCCGGAGCTGCTGATGCCTGCGCCCAGAATATCGGAAGACACTCAAGCTGCAGCGGTACCCAGGGTCCTGGAGGGGTGAGTGCCTTTGTAAGGCAAGCTACACACACACTGATACCCTGTGCACTATGTTTTATAGGAAGGGAAAGCCACCTCCAAGCAAAAGAATAGGGTCTGTCCACTATGTAAAGAAAAACTCCCTAGGCTTTACAGCAAAAAGATCTGCCAGCCCTGTATCGACAGAACAGTTGCGGAGGAATCTTCTTCCCTATTACAAAACATTAAAACAATTATACGGGAGGAAGTTAAATCTACAGTTAAAGAACAGTTGAAACATCACACAAAGGAGACACCCCCTCCCCCAACAAGTGAACAAGGGTCGGACATAGATTCAGGGGATGAGCCGGGAGCCTTAACCCCCTCTGATGCCTCAGATTTAGACTCCTCAGATGAGGAGTATGGCCACCCATGTTTTCAGTCGGAGGACATTGGGAAGCTGCTCAAACTTGTCAGAACGACTATGGGGGTAGAGACCCCTAGAGAACCACGGACAATCCAAGACACCATGTTTAGCAACTTGGAGGAGAAGAAGCGAAAGTTTTTTCCCTTCCATGATAACATAATCAAATTAATAAAACGTGAGTGGAAAAAGCCTAATAAAAAGATGTCCGTCCCTCAGGCATTAAAACGCAAATACCCCTTTGATGAGGAAGTCTGTGAAAAGTGGGATAAGGCTCCTAAACTAGATGCAGCCATTGCTAGCACCTCTAAAGGGGTTGCGTTACCATTTGAAGACATGGGAGCCCTAAGGGACCCCCTCGACAAAAAAGCAGATGCTTTTCTAAAGTCGGCTTGGGAATAATAATAATAATAATTTTTATTTATATAGCGCCAACATATTCCGCAGCGCTTTACAAATTATAGAGGGGACTTGTACAGACAATAGACATTACAGCATAACAGAAATACAGTTCAAAACAGATACCAGGAGGAGTGAGGGCCCTGCTCGCAAGCTTACAAACTATGAGGAAAAGGGGAGACACGAGAGGTGGATGGTAACAATTGCTTTAGTTATTCGGACCAGCTATAGTGTAAGGCTCAGAAGCAGCGACATGGTCATTTAAACCCGGGGTTGCTGCCACTTGCACGGCACGTGCTATGGTCAAGTGGTTAGAGGAGTTAAGTGACCAAATCAAAAACAAATGCCCGAGAGAGAGGCTTCTGGAAGCATTGCCCTCTCTGCAAGGCGCCGCAAGATTCCTAGCAGACGCCTCGATAGATTCGGTTAGAAGTGCCGCACGTGTGTGTGCGTTATCCAATTCAGGAAGGAGAACATTATGGCTAAAAAATTGGACAGCTGACTTCCAATCAAAGGTCAAACTCTGTGGAGTACCCTGTGAAGGGCAATACCTTTTTGGAAAAGCTCTAGACGAGGTCCTTGAGAAAGCGTCGGACAAAAAGAAGCGGTTTCCACCTCCTTCCTTTCCCAGGCGCCGATGGGATACCTCTCGTTCGTCCTTTCGTGGTGGATATAGAGGGACCCGCGGCCGATCAGATGACAGGTCTAGTCGAGGCAGACCCTGGAGAGAGCGAAAGGAAAGGGGATTCCTTTTCAACAAGCCTCCCCCCAAGCCTGATCCCAAAAGTCAGTGACGCCAGCATTCCGGTGGGGGGAAGACTCCGGCGGTTTGTCCATCACTGGGCAGCGCTGCCGGCTTCTCAATGGATAACAAATTTGTTGTCAGAGGGTCTGAGGTTCAAGTTCTCCAACCTCCCACCAAATCGTGTAAAAATGACCCAGGTGGCGGGAAAAAATCAGGCCATATTAGAAAGAGAAATTTATCTCCTCATGCAAAAAGAGGTGTTAGTAGAAGTACCCCATCAAGAGATAGGGAAAGGGTTCTACAGCACTTTATTTCTAACACCAAAACCAGACGGCTCGCTGAGAGTAATATTCAACCTAAAGGCCCTAAACCATTACATTCAAATAGACAAATTCAAGATGGAAACTTTGAAGACTGCAGTGAAAGTACTCGACCCAAACTGTTACATGGTAGTGATCGATCTTACAGACGCTTACTACCATGTGCCAATCGCTGTCCAACACCAACAATATCTAAGATTAGTGGTAAATCTGGAGGAAACCCCTGTCCATCTACAATATCAATGTCTTCCTTTTGGGGTAGCCATAGCGCCCCGTATATTCACAAAAATTATTTCCGAAGTAGCATCTTTCGTCAGAAAAGAAGACATAATGTTGGTACCCTATTTGGACGATTTTTTGATAATAGCAAAAAACAAAGAAAGTTGCGAAAAAGCGGCCGCAAGAGTACTGGAGGTGCTGACCAGTTTAGGATGGATGATAAACCTGAAAAAATCAAGGCTTGTCCCAACTCAAACTCAAGAATTCCTCGGAATCGTGTTAGATTCAGTCAAGCAGGAGTGTGTCCTCCCACAGAGGAAAGTTCAATCTATTCAGCAGAGAGTACAGTCATTCCAACTACAACAGACTATCTCTCTGAGGAATGCAATGTCACTCTTAGGAGTCCTAACGGCAACAATTCCAGCAACGTGATGGGCACAAAGCCACACACGAGAGTTACAATGGCAGATACTAGCCGAACAAGAAAGAAATCCATACAATCTGAATCGGAAGATTCTTCTATCACCAAAGGTTCAAAACTCACTAGAGTGGTGGCTGAAAACAGAAAATCTAACCAACGCAGTGCCATGGTCAGTACGAGATCCAGTAGTCATTACTACCGATGCGAGTCCGTGGGGTTGGGGGGCACACTTAGGAGATCAGGTCCTACAGGGTCAATGGGGGAGCCCAATGACAACAGCGTCCTCCAATCTAAAAGAATTGTCTGCGGTAAGACTAGCACTTCTTCATATAGGAAAAAGGATTCTGGGAAGACATGTGGTGGTGTTGTCCGACAACAACACAACGATAGCTTATATAAACCGCCAAGGGGGCACAAGATCAACATCCCTTATGGCAGAGGCCAAAGAACTTTTTATATGGGCCGAAAACAACCTTCTTTCACTAACCGGAACATACTTGAAAGGATCAGAGAATCAAGTAGCCGACTACTTAAGCCGTCACACGTTACATCAGGGGGAGTGGTCCCTGAACCAGCGAGTATTTGGGAAAATATGTGCCAGCTGGGGCGTTCCAGACATAGACCTGTTCGCCACAAAACAAAATCGGAAGGTGAAGAGGTTCTATTCTCTGAACCCAAGAGAACACCCGGAGGGGGTAGACGCGTTCCTATATCGGTGGAACTTCCATCTAGCATACGCATTCCCCCCAATACCATTAATCCCGACAGTCCTCAGGAAAATTCGGGAAGACAAAGCACGAGTGATCCTCATAGCTCCCTTTTGGCCGAAAAGAGCATGGTTCACGTGGCTCAGGCGCATGTCTATCTCGGACCCGTGGATCTTTCCGGATGCCCCGGATCTCCTATACCAAGGGCCAGTTCAACATCCCCAAGTTCACAGGTTGCATCTCACCGCCTGGAACTTGAAAGGGGACTTCTGTTAGCAAAAGGATTCTCAAGCCCTTTGGTGACCACATTGCTCGCTAGCAGGAAAAAAGTCACCTCAGACAAATACCAGAAAATCTGGCAAAAATTCCTAGATTTCTCGGGGCGACAGTTGTCTAACTCTGGTCAACAGGTCCCGGTAAAGGAAATTCTTGAATTTCTCCAAAAAGGGTTGGAAAAAGGTCTGTCTACTAGCACCTTAAAGGTGCAAGTCTCTGCCCTTGGTGCACTGTTTGATCATAAACTTGCTGACCACCCTTGGGTCTATAGGTTCATTCGAGCCTCCTTTACTTCCAGACCCTCAAAATTAATACCTAAGGTAGCTCCCTGGGATTTAAATTTAGTTTTAAAGGCTCTAACCGTTTCCCCCTTTGAACCTCTTGATTCTATATCAATAAAATCCTTGACTCTAAAAACGGTTCTCCTAGTTGCCTTAACGTCTGCCCGCCGTACTTGTGAGTTACAAGCTATGTCGGTGAACCCTCCTTACACTACTTTCCATGATGACAAAGTAGTTATTAAAACCGACCCTGCCTTTCTTCCGAAGGTCAATTCTAAATTTCATAGAGACCAGGAGATTATTCTGCCCTCTTTTTGTTCCCAACCAAAATCCCAGGGGGAGAAAACCTTCCATTGTCTCGATGTCAGACGCTGCCTCCTTCAATACTTAGAGGCCACAAAATCTTGGCGTCAGTCATCGGCCCTTTTTGTCACCTTTCAGGGGACAAACAGGGGAAAAAAGGCCTCAAAGGCAACTATTGCACGGTGGTTGCGTACGGCTATTTCACTTTCGTATTCTTTTTCTGGTCAAGTTCCCCCACAGGGTGTTACGGCTCACTCCACGCGTGCTATAGCCACTTCCTGGGCGGAAAGGGCTAACGCCTCGATAGAACAGATTTGTAAAGCGGCAGTATGGTCATCACCCTCTACCTTCTTCCGACATTATAGGTTAGACTTAGGTCAATCAGAGTTGTCTTTTGGGAGAAAGGTGTTGTCTGCTGTCGTCCCACACTAGGAATCTTCTATTTCTTCCTCTCACGTGCGGCGCTGTCATGGTGAAGGGAAAAATGATAATTACTTACGGGTAATTTGATTTTCCAGAACCATGACAGCGCCGCATTAATTCCCGCCCTATCTTGGTGATGGTTGTGTGATTCGCAAAAAAAAAACAAAAAACTTATTGTATATAAGTAAATGTATATATGCAAAACATGTGTGTAGACAGAAGCTAACGAAAGATTATACAAGTGTAAATATGATACATAACTGTGTACTAACAAAGCGGTCATCTTCCATACTCTGGAAACAAACTGAGGAGAGAGGGGCCGCCCCATTCTTATATCTCTGCTACAGGTTTCCTGTTCCTGGGGGCAGATGCCATCTCTCACGTGCGGCGCTGTCATGGTTCTGGAAAATCAAATTACCCGTAAGTAATTATCATTTTCTAAAGTTGAATATCCTTTTAAATGTTGGCTTGTTGTTTCACAGTGCCAGTTCTTCAAATGTATGGCATAATATTTATTTACAGACACAAATACTTACATGACATAATATTTCCAGAAATGCCAGTATTTCACTATGGACTACTGGGCTTCGTTCAAAAAATCAAATCCTCAACCCAGACTGAACAAAATAGAAAGTTCTAAATGTAGAAAGGGTAACCACTCCCCAACGTCCGCTGTACATAAAAACAAGTTTTTAAAAATATAAAGAATATAAATAAAAGTCTCAATCCTCCTTCTTTTCTCTAGTAAAAAATAATGAACTGGAAACAAATTAACATGCTGTATTTGGTATTACAACGTCCACAAAATGTATATTTCTCAAAATTTAACCTTCACGGTAAACCTGGTAAAGAAAAAG
Source organism: Ranitomeya imitator (assembly GCF_032444005.1). Lineage (NCBI taxonomy): Eukaryota > Metazoa > Chordata > Amphibia > Anura > Dendrobatidae > Ranitomeya > Ranitomeya imitator. The sequence goes on from NC_091286.1 coordinate 301,531,031, forward strand.
CGAAATCGACACGCCAGTATTGCCCATCACTTCGAATGCTCAGAGGAATACAAAAAAGGTGATCAAAAGGAACAAAATGTCGTATGTACCCTAAGTGGTATTGATAAAAACTACCGCTGGCCGCGCCCCAAAGCAAGTCGTATACAGGTCCATCGGAAGAAAAATTCAAAAGTTCTGGGTCTCAGAAATGGTGACAAACTATTTTTTTAACAACATTCAGAATTTTCTTTATCGCTTCATTGGGGGACACAGATAACCGTGGGTGTATGCTGCTGCTGCTAGGAGGCTGACACTATGCAAAAAAGGAAAAGAACACTAGCCCCTCCCCGACAATATACATCCACCGACAGGCACTGAGCACCTCAGTTTGTGCTTACTGTCTGTAGGAGGCGGACCGGGATCTCCCAGATCCGCAGCTAATCATTTTTTGCTTTCGCAGGTTTGTTGTCGTTTACTAATTATATATTGTTTTTCCAATTCAACTTCTAGGGAATCAGGGTGTTAATTCACTCTGCCTTCCCATTATTAGCGGCTGAGCGAGCAGTGTGGTGTCACCCACATCGCAACACTCAGGCCTGCTGGCAGGACATTTGCTGTGCCTTCATTGGTGCCTCTGGGTGAGTTTGGTTGCCGGTCCTTGCCGAATTTCCTCCTCACCCCTCTCCTTGGAGAGAGTTGAGAGGGAGACTGTAGTCACCAGTGGTGACCTCTCCCCAACCCCCCCCCTTTTTCCCTAAGGGGGTTGATGCCGTCTCCTGGAAGAGGGTTCTTCTCTCCAGCGTCCCTGCCTTCCCTTGGGCCCCTGGACGACCCTCATACAGCGCTGAAGTTCAAGGTAATGAAGATCTATCGGGGGAAGGGGATTGTTGTTTGTATTACACGCTGGCTCCCTTCCCTCCCCTGGACCTGTCAGCGCTGCCCTGCTGTCTATTCCATGCGTAGTCCATTCAGCGTCGCGGCTCCCCTTTTTTTACTTTACCTCCTAATCGCCCGCGCTTTCTTGGCGCCCAGTGATATTTTAATACAGCTCACATGCCCCCTTCTGCCGCCGGACCTATCAGGGGTTTCTCTCTTCCCGGTCATTTGCTGTGCACTTAACCACTCCCACCCTCCCCCCCTTCCCCACGAGGCCTCTATTCCTCCTCCACATTGGATTCTGCTTCCTATCCGGACGCTGCTCCTCTCACAGATACCGGCTCAGCTGCAGCTCTTTCCTTCCTGTACGGTAGGCTTTCATCCGTACCCTAGCAACCTTCCCCTGCAGTATATCATACTCCGGAGGCAGCGCTGCAGTAGTTTAGACTTACACAGGCAGGGCTTTCCATCCCTTGTTTTCTTACTATAAGCTCACAGCCTACATATGTCCAACTCTATTGGGGCTTCTGTTTCCAAACCCACCATCATTCATTACGCTTGCTCACGCTGCAAGAAAAAGTGGTCAGCAGGTCAGTCATCACCCTTCTGCCAATCCTGCAGTCCGCCTACCATGTCTGCTCTGCAGGAAGCTTCCGAATCTCGGGATGAGTGCACTCCCCCTCCCCCAGAGTGGGCAGTTGCTATGTCTGTCAGTCTCTGACTTGACTAAAGTATCCCAATCTCTGGTCCAGGCGCTTGAACGACTTCCGCATCTAGCTACAGCCACCAGTGCTCCGACCGTCTCTTATGGTGAGTCGCATGCACCTATTATCGACCCTCAGAGGAACGTTCCGGCCGGCCGTTCTAGAAAGAGGTCCCTGTCTGGCTCCTCTTCCAGCTCTCCGGGTCCCTCAGCAGTTCCCAAGCTGCTCACCTCTTCCCAATTCCCCTCTTCGGAGGAGGACCTTGGGTCGGACATAGATTCCCAGTCCGGCTCTGACTCTGTCTCAGACCAGACGTCTGGCATACATGCTATTGTGGATAGTCTCATCTTGGCTATCTCCCAAACTCTTAAGTTTAAACAGGACGACGTCCCCTCACAGGACCCTTCTGTCTCATTCAAACGGGTCAAGTGTCCTTCTCGCTCCTTTCCCAATCACGAGGAATCCGAGTCTACCCTGTCTAAGCACTGGGAACATCCTGAGAAGCGCTTCCCAGGTAGAAAACACCTGGACGTATTATACCCTTTTAGTGCTGACCTTCTTGCCAAATGGGCAGAATCTCCGAAGGTGGACTTTCATCCAAGACGGTCCTGTCCTTACCTGACGGTGCGTCGCTTAAAGACGCTATGGACAGACAGATTGAGACTCTAGCCAAATCAGCTTTCAAGGCATCAGGAGCTTCCCTCTGCCCCAGTTTCGTCTCCACCTGGGTGGCAAAGGCGATTTCCGCCTGGGCCAAGATTCTTCGACGAGGCATTTTGGCTTCGGCTTCCCCACAGGAACTGGCTGATTTGGCGGACCAGATTGGCCACGCGGGCAAATACGTTTTAGCTGCCTCCTTGGATGCAGCGGCCTGTTCCGCTAGGGCAAGTAACAACATCATTGCTATACGCCGCATTCTTTGGCTCAAAGCATGGAGCACAGATACATCTTCTAAGAAGTCTCTCACCAACCTAGCCTTTCAGGGTTCCAGACTCTTTGGCTCTCCATTAGACCAGATCATTTCTGATGCCACGGGAGGAAAAAGTACTTCCCTCCCTCAGTCTAGACCAAAACGTTTCTTCAATAAAAAGGGCCCTAGGCCTTTTAGGCACTTTCGTCAATTTCGGACCTCTGACTCAGCAGGAGCAACCTTCCGCTTCAGGAGAGCGGAGGAGACCCTCTTACAAGCCTGCCCCCAGATGGAGAACTAAAAGCCAACCTTTCAGGTCCTCTGGCTCCCGTTCCGATAGATTTCTTTCCAAGTGATGGATCGCCCCCACCTGGAATGACTTCCAGGGTGGGAGGCAGACTTCTTTCCTTCCGGGACGCCTGGCTGTCTGTCTGTAGTCAGCGACGGCTGGGTCAGAGAGGTAGTTACCTCCGGTTACAAGATCGAATTTTCTTCCCTTCCATAAAATCGTTTCTTCCTCTCTCGTCCATCAAGGCAACCGTCTCAACTGCCCGGGTTTATTCAGGACATTTCTTCCCTCACAGCTGGCGTAGTCGTTCCTGTCCCTTCAAGCGAGCATTTTTCGGAGTTCTACTCGAACCTCTTTGTAGTCCCCAAAAAGGACGGTTCCCTTCGCCCAATTCTGGATCTCAAGTTTTTGAACCGCCATGTTCGACTCCGCCACTTCAGGATGGAGTCCTTGCGGTCTGTGATTGCCGCCATGGAGCCCGGGGAGTTCCTGTGTTCGGTGGACATTCAGGATGCGTACCTTAATGTTCCTATCTGCGTACGGCACCAGAGGTACCTTCGGTTTGCTATCCAGGAAGAGCACTACCAATTCACGGCCCTCCCGTTCGGCCTGGCATCGGCCCCCAGGGCCTTCACCAAGATCATGGCGGCGGTCATGGCCATCCTTCGTTCCAGGTGGATACTTATCATCCCCTACCTGGATGATCTTTTGATCAGGGGTTCTTCTCATCCAGACTGTGCGCGAAGCCTCCAGATCTCTCTGGACACTCTGACTCGCTTCGGGTGGATCATCAACCGGGGCAAGTCCTCTCTGATTCCCTGCCAGCATCTGTCCTTCCTAGGCATGGAATTCGACATGAACATGGCTCGGGTCTTCCTCCCACTGGACAAGTTCTTCGGTCTCAGGTCAAGGCAGTCCGATTTCTCAAACACCCAGCTCCTCGCTCGCTTCGGTTCTGCATGGCAGTCCTGGGAAAGATGGTTGCCTCCATGGAGGCCGTTCCCTTTGCCCAATTCCAAACACGTCCCGTACAACTGTTTTTTCTCTCCACTTGGAACAGATCCACGACCTCACTGGACCGCCCCGTTCGTCTGCCTCGGCAGGTTCGGCAGTCACTGACCTAGTGGACCCTGTCTTCCTCGCTCCTCAGAGGGAGGTCTTTCCTTCCGCTTCAGTGGCAGGTCATCACCACAGATGCCAGCCTGCTCGGTTGGGGAGCGGTCTTCCGACATCTCACAGCGCAGGGTCGCTGGACCCACCAGGAGGCTCTTCTTCCTATCAACTTACTGGAGATCAGAGCAATCTTCCTTGCCCTACTCCACTGGCAATCACTCCTGGCCGGTCGTCCCGTCTGCATCCAGTCGAACAACGCCGCGGCCGTGGTGTACTTAAACCACCAGGGCGGGATGCACAGCAGTCAGGTAATGGCAGAGGCAGCAAGGATACTTCATTGGGCGGAACATCACGTTCCAGTCATTTCAGCTGTCCACATTCCGGGCGTCGAAAATTGGGCAGCTGACTTCCTCAGCTGCCAGGGCCTGGTGGCGGGCGAGTGGTCTCTCCATCCCTCAGTATTCGACCAGATTTGTCTTCGTTGGGGCACCCCAGACGTCGACCTCATGGCGTCTCGGATGAACCTCAAGGTTCCTCAGTTTGTCGCCAGATCCCGGGACCCTTTGGCCATCAGTCACGACACCCTGGTAATCCCATGGTCGCAGTTTCAGTTTTCTTACCTGTTTCCCCCATTTCCCTTGATCCCAAGGGTGGTAAAAAAGATGAAGTTAGGGGGGATTCTGGTCATACTCGTAGCTCCAGACTGGCCAAGGCGCCCCTGGTACGCGGAGCTGGTCAACATGCTCGCGAATACCCCTTGGAGACTCCCAGACCGCTCAGATCTTCTCTCACAGGGCCCACTCTTCCACTAGAGTTCTAAGTCCCTGCATTTAACGGCATGGCTGTTGAGGTCGCGGTTCTGAGGGAGTCTGGTTTTTCTCCTCAGGGCATACAGACCATGATCAGAGCCAGGAAGCCAGCTTCTTCTCGCATTTACCACAGGTACTGTAAGGCTTTTTTCTGGTGGTGCGAGACACACGACTTCTTTCCAATGACTTTTTCCATCCCGGACTTTCTGGGCTTCCTGCAGTCGGGTCTCGACTCGGGTTTGTCCCTCAGTACCCTAAAGGGTCAAGTTTCCGCCTTGTCCATTCTTTTCCAAAGGGACTTGGCTTCCGTCTCTCAAGTGAAGACTTTTCTGCAAGGAGTTGCTCATCTTCATCTTGCTCCTCCTTTTCGTCCTCCACTGCATCCTTGGGACCTCAATTTGGTTCTCAGTGCCCTTCAGACCGTTCCTTTTGAACCGCTTCAATTCAATTAGAAGAGTTTCCGAGTTGGCAGCATTATCCTGCCGCCCCCGCCTTCCTGATTCTTCATCAGGACAAGGTCGTTCTAAAGGTACCTTCACACTCAGCGACGCTGCAGCGATACCGACAACGATGTCGATCGCTGCAGCGTCGCTGTTTGGTCGCTGGAGAGCTGTCACACAGACAGCTCTCCAGCGACCAACGATCCCGAGGTTCCCGGGTAACCAGGGTAAACATCGGGTTACTAAGCGCAGGGCCGCCCTTAGTAACCCGATGTTTACCCTGGTTACCAGCGTAAAAGTAAAAAAACAAACACTACATACTTACCTACCGCTGTCTGTCCCCGGCGCTCTGCTTCTCTGCACTCCTCCTGCACTGGCTGTGAGCACAGCGGCCGGAAAGCAGAGCGGTGACGTCACCGCTCTGCTTTCCGGCTGACCGACGCTCACAGCCAGTGCAGGAGGAGAGCAGAGAAGCAGAGCGCCGGGGACAGACAGCGGTAGGTAAGTATGTAGTGTTTGTTTTTTTACTTTTACGCTGGTAACCAGGGTAAACATCGGGTTACTAAGCGCGGCCCTGCGCTTAGTAACCCGATGTTTTCCCTGGTTACCAGTGAAGACATCGCTGGATCGGTGTCACACACGCCGATTCAGCGATGTCTGCAGGGAGTCCAGCGACGAAATAAAGTTCTGGACTTTCCTCAGCGACCAACGATCTCCCAGCAGGGGCCTGATCGTTGGTCGCTGTCACACAGAACGATTTCCTTAACGATATCGTTATGAGTGAAGGTACCTTAAGACCTGTCCCCGAATTTCTTCCCAAGGTGGTTTCCTCTTTCCACATAAATGAGGATATCATTCTTTCTTCCTTTTTGCCCTTCTCCTGTTCACTCCTTGGAGAAGTCTCTTCACAAGCTTGACGTTGTCAGGGCCGTTCGGATCTATCTTTCTAGAACTGCCCATTTTCGCAAATCCTACTGTTTGTCATTGCTGAGGGTCACCGGAAAGGCCTTCAAGCGTCCAAATCCACTATTTCTCGCTGGATTCGTTCTGCTATAACGGAATCCTACCGTGCTCGAGAGACACAGCCCCCTTCTGGTGTACGGGCCCACTCCACCAGAGCGGTCGGTGCTTCCTGGGCTGTTCGTCACCAGGCCTCCGCTTTGCAGGTTTGCAAGGCTGCCACCTGGTCGTCTTTACATACATTCACGAGGTTCTACAGGGTTCATACCCAGACCTTGTCAGATGCAGGTTTTGGTAGGAAGGTACTGCAGGCGGCGGTCGCACACCCGCCGACCTAAGCCCTTTTCTCGCTTCCTCTCTACCCACCCTTTTCCGCGACTGCTTTTGGACGTCCCACGGTTATCTGTGTCCCACAGTGAAGCGATAAAGAGGGATTTTTGGTACTCACCGTAAAATCTCTTTCTTGGAGCCTTCATTGGGGGACACAGCACCCTCCCTGGTTATTTATTCTTGGTACCGTGTTTGGGCCTACAAGTCCTGATTGAGTTGGTACTCATGTGTTCTTAGTTATGGTTGTTTCTCCTACTGCTTTTTTTCACCAACTGAGGTGCTCAGTGCCTGTCGGTGGGTGTAAACTGCCGGGGAGGGGCTATTGTTCTTTTCCTTTTTTGCATAGTGTCAGCCTCCTAGCAGCAGCAGCATACACCCACGGTTATCTGTGTCCCCCAATGAATGCTCCAAGAAAGAGATTTTACGGTGAGTACCAAAAATCCCTCTTTTTTAACCATTAAAATGTAAAAAACAAAATTATACAAGTTTGAGGTTTGCCATCTTTGTACTGAATTATGTTACTGGGTCATTTTTACCGCACAATGAATATAGACATTGAAGTGCTAAGAGATTTTTGGTCCTAATTTTTGTATAATGAAATAATTTAGTGCAACTGTTTGTTTTACTTCTTTACGTATCTCAAATTAATATTCCTCTCATAGTTACGTCAAGTCCTTGAACATTTGTCACAGCTAAATGAAAGCCAATACCTCAAGATACTCACCAGCCTCGCTGAAGTTGCCACTACAAATGGTCATAAACTCTTAAGGTAATGGAATCACATAATTTCTTAATATTGTTAGGAAGGGTGAAAACTTTTATCCTCTGTCCACAGGGTGATCTCTGGGACCTCCACCAGTCACACAGACACAATAATGGGGGTTTGCGTCCTCCGCTTAAATGGATCAGTGGCCATGTATGTGCACCATCTCTTCATTCCAAGTCTGAGATTAATAAAGGTGGCCAAGTGTTGTACTTGCACTCTTATACACATTGGATGGATGACTGCGTGCATATGTGACTAATACTTTATTATAATGGGGTGTAAGAGCCCCATTCTTGTGTAGGCATTCCTTCACGTAATGATGCAATTGAATTATGTTTATAAATACCGTATTTTCTGGCGTATAAGATGACTTTTTAACCCCTGAAAATCGTCTCAAAAGTCGGGGGTCGTCTTATACCCCGGGTACGGCGTGTGCAGGGAGCGATCCTGGATGGTTCCCAGGTTCTGAAGGAGAGGAGACTCTCCTTCAGGCCCTCGGATCTATATTCATGTAAAAAATAAAGAATAAAAATAAAAAATATGGATATACTCACCCCTCCGCCGGACCCTGGCTCTCAGCGGTACAAGCGTCTGCCTCCGTTCCTAAGAATGCATTGAGCGTAGGACCTGCGATGACGTCGCGTGACCGATCGCGTAACCGCGACGTCATCGAAGGTCCTTCACTCACTGCATTCTTAGGAACGGAGGCAGACGCTTGCACTGATGAGAGCCAGGGTCCGTCGGAGGGTGAGTATATCCATATTTCTTATTTTTATTCTTTATTTTTTACATGAATATGGATCCCAGGGCCTGAAGGAGAGTCTCCTCTCCTCCAGACCCTGGGAACCATATGCACCGCACACGCCGTATAAGATGACCCCCGTCTTATACGGTGGGTATATCCCAAATTCCATATTTTATATGGAAAAGTTGGGGGTCGTCTTGTACGCTCAGTCGTCTTATACACCAGAAAATACGGTTTATTTTAGATTTGGTATAGCAAAAAGGACGTGAAAATGAAGCCATTAAGATTAACACTTCTGCTTATAAAGGCAAGTTGCATTTTTTTTTCTACCTCCTCTGTACAATGAAGACACAAAAGAGAATAGTAAAACCAAAAACACTCAGTTTGAAAAAATGTTGCAGTAATCCGCAAGTGCTAGTAAAAGATGTAAAAAACAGGGTATTTGGTTAATACGTTTTTTGCAAAAAATGTATACTAAGCTGCTCTACCAATCTTCACGGTATACCCTTATCAGAGCAGTCCTAACTAATGTATGCAATCCCTATCTGATGTATTTAAAAACCTGATCATCTGTATATAACCTGTGTGAACAGGGTTCAGAGAGGAAAAATCCATGTGTGCATACAGGGTAGAACAGCTTTTGTGCAGATAGCCCAAGAGGAGTGGTGGAACTCCCCAGTCTTGTAGACACAAGAGAACAATTATGGAAACAGGAACACATGGGCTACTTGCACAGTGAACAAGTCTGTATGATCATGTTCACACACCACCAAGAAACCTGAAGACACAAAAGAGAATAGTAAAACCAAAAACACTCAGTTTGAAAAAATGTTGCAGTAATCCGCAAGTGCTAGTAAAAGATGTAAAAAACAGGGTATTTGGTTGATACGTTTTTTGCAAAAAATGTATACTAAGCTGCTCTACCAATCTTCACGGTATACCCTTATCAGAGCAGTCCTAACTAATGTATGCAATCCCTATCTGATGTATTTAAAAACCTGATCATCTGTATATAACCTGTGTGAACAGGGTTCAGAGAGGAAAAATCCATGTGTGCATACAGGGTACTGTGCAAGTAGCCCATGTGTTCCTGTTTCCATAATTGTTCTCTTGTGTCTACAAGACTGGGGAGTTCCACCACTCCTCATACAGACTTGTTCACTGTGCAAGTAGCCCATGTGTTCCTGTCTCCTCTGTACAATGTAGGATGCCTGACTATTTTAGATGTGCAACGTAAAGGATGTGGATTTGTTGCGGATTTTCCACTGTATATCTGCAGCATTTTGACACAAATTTCACTCTGTATTGCAAAAGTGAAGATCGCAATTAATTTCATACAAAGTAATACCTTTGCATGATTCACCATTCCACTGTTACTGAGAAATCAGCGTTAGAATTTATATAAGGCCGGGATCACACATGCGAGAAACACGTCCGTGTCTCGCATGTGAAACCCAAGCTCTGGCATCGGCACTTGGGAGCGGAGCGTGCGGCTCCATGTGTTGCTATGCGGCCGCACGCTCCGCTCTGGAGTGCAGGTGCCAGAGCTTGGTTTTCACATGCGAGACACGGACGGGTTTCTCGCATGTGTGATCCCGGCCTAATAATGAGGCTGTATATCTGAAGCCTCTGTCACTTCAGCTCTATTTCCTATCCAGCGCTACCTCCTCCTGCTTGATTGATGGCTTCTTTGTCTGAAATCACACAAAATAGAGGCTGTGAGTCAAGCAGGAGGAAGCGACGCTGGGTGGCAAATAGAGCTGGAGTGACACAGGCTTCTGATCTGCAGCGTCATTTTTATAGAAATTCTGACGCTGATGTCTCAGTAATGGAGGGACAGACTGGCCATATACTGGTATTGCTGGACTTGTCTGTGAAAGAGCTACATGCACATACAAATAGTTGTGAATTCCTGCTGACAGATTCCCTTTAAAGTAAGGTAAGCAATCTGTACCTTTCTGAACACCGTGTTAACCGTTTACTGTAGAGATTGAGTTCATCTACGCTGTATGAATAAGTGCCATTCTAAAGAAATTCACATAAAACTCTGCATCAAAAGTATCTCCAGTAGTTATGAAGCTCAAATGAAGAGTCTGCTACGGATTGTGCGGATATTCTGCCATGTTTTTCGCCTTGGACCTTCTTCCCCCAGTAATGGAAATGATATGGGCTACAATGGAAACAAAACGCCAAGAAACCAGGTGTTCAAGGTCAGAAAAGTATATGACGTTTTTAGGAAGATAGACGTAAAAGAGCTGAATGTGACAAAGCATGCACTCATTTATCACACCCCTACTGAACAGGACGTAAGTTTGGTCAACCTCATGCATGCTCATTTTCAGTTTAGTCCAATGACTTCCCTTTTATCTGTCAATCAAAATGCCTTTTTATACTTTCTTGTATATTTTTTGTCATTTTCCTTTTTTTTTTTTTTTGTGTTTAAAATGAAGCTTCATTTTGGAGCCCCTTTTTGGGATATGTTAAAATTCATCCTCATCTTAAAAAAAGAGGAATTTTTCCTCCTCTGAGATGGAGCTTCTCTTTAGCTTTGCAATCCACTTGGTTTAACTTGATCTAAGATTATATAATTCTATTACAATATTTGTTACATTGTTACTAGTAAAACTAGGTAATCCTATTCCCTATAGTACTTTTATGTTTTGGTATTATGTATATCTGTACGAAACAAGATGGCATTAAACATTCTCTTCCCAGGTTATTTCGGGTAAAGTATATGAGTGTTACAAGATAAGTGCTATAAATGTAAAATCCCGTGATGATCAGATCAATTAATCAAAAGCGTTCCCAAATTTAGTCAGAATTTGGCCTCATTCATACATCCATGAGTCACATACGTTCTCTCTGTGTTTTTCACAGATAGTAATGTAAATAGCCTTTAAGAGAATTAAGAGGACTGGAACGTTAGCACCATGTACCAGATGTAGCAATCCTAGAAGTCAATATCGCAACCCTTTAACAAGGCTTGGGGTAAGAGGCCAAACCAGAAATTCCTTTTGCAGGCACGTGTTTGGGAGTGTTTGCCTCTCATCAGTGCAAAGCAAGAGGTTTGACTTAGCTTGGTGAGAAGTCTCTGAAAGGGAAATGTAATTAAAATAAATAAAGATAAGTTTGAATTGCCCACTTTTCCGCATTCAAAAATAGAGTAAAAAATTAAGCATATTTGGTATTGTTGCATTTGGAAAAGTCTGATTTTTTTTTTTCAAAATATAAGTTTATCTTAAGGTACGGTAAATGCTATCAATAAAATAATAAATTGAAATGCACATCTAACCTCCAAAAATGCAAGCTCTCCACTAGTTCCTTGATAGAGAAATGAAAACGGTTATAGGAAAATTGAAATCCCCCAAATTATCATTTATTTTTTTAATTCGTTTTTTTTTTATCCACTAAAAAATGAAGTTTGATATATAGTTGTACTAACCTCAAGAATTAAATTATGTTCCCTAGTCATTCTTGTTGTACAATGAATATCGTAAAAACAAAACCAAACAAGCAATGGCAGAATTGTGTTTTGTTTTTTTCCCCCCATTTTTATCACACTTCTAGCTGAAGAGCCCGGCGTTGCCTGGACATAGTAAATATCTGTGGTTAGTTATAGCACGTCACTTCTCTTATTTTCCCATCCCGCCTATCATTTTCCCAATCACATCTCTCATTTTCTCCCTCACATCTCTCATTTTCTCCCTCACTCCTCTCATTCCCCCCCTAACACTTGTCATTTCAACCTCACATCTGTCATTTTCTGATCACTCCATTATTTTTCCTCACTCCTCTCATTTTGCACTCACACCTTTTCATTTTCACCTCATCACCTCAGTATATACATGTTTGTCATCTCCCTTATATATAGTATACATCTGTATGTCATCTCCTGTATATAGTATATACCTGTATGTCATCTCCCCTGTATATATTATATACCTGCTGTGTGTCATCTCCCCTATATATAGTATATACCTGAATGTCATCTCCTTCTATATATAGTATATACCTGTATGTCATCTCCTCCTGTATATAGTATATACCTGTGTGTCATCTCCCCTGTATATAGTATATATCTGTGTGTCATCTCCTCCTGTATATAGTATATACCTGCATGTCATCTTCTATATATAGCATATACCTGTATGTCATCTCCTCCGGTATATAGTATATACCTGTAGGTCATCTGCTCCTGTATATAGTATATACCTGTGTGTCATCTTCTCCTGTATATAGTATATACCTGTATGTCATCTCCTCCTGTATATATATGTACCTGTATGTCATCTCCTCTATATAGTATATACCTGTGTGTCATCTCTCCTGTATATAGTATATACCTGTGTGTCATCTCCTCCTGTATTAGACCTCGTTCACACGTTATTTGCTCAGTATTTTTACCTCAGTATTTGTAAGCTAAATTGGCAGCCTGATAAATCCCCAGCCAGCAGGAAGCCCTCCCCCTGGCAGTATATATTAGCTCACACATACACATAATAGACAGGTCATGTGACTGACAGCTGCCGTATTTCCTTTATGGTACATTTGTTGTAGTTTGTCTGCTTATTAATCAGATTTTTATTTTTGAAGGATAAGACCAGACTTGTGTGTGTTTTAGGGCGAGTTTCGTTTGTCAAGTTGTGTGTGTTGAGTTGCGTGTGGCGACATGTATGTAGCGACTTTTGTGAGATGAGTTGTGTGTGGCAACATGCGTGTAGCAACTTTTTGTGTGTCGAGTTGCATGTGACAGGTTAGTGTAGCAACTTGTGTGCAGCAAGTTTTGCGCATGGCGAGTTTTGCACGTGGCGAGTTTTGTGTGGTGCTTTTTGAGTATGTGCAAGTTTTGTGTGAAGAAATTTTGCATGTGTTGCAAGTTTTGTGCATGTGGCAATTTTTCCGCATGTGCAAGTTTTGCGTGTGGCGAGTTTTCCATGAGGTGAGTTTTGCACTTGTGGCGAGTTTTGCAAGAGCCTAGTTTTTGCATGTGGCGAGTTCTGCGCGTGGCGAGTTTTGAGCGGCGACTTTTGTGTTTCGACTTTTATGTGGCGAGGTTGGAGAATGTGTGGTGAAATGTGTGCTGAGGGTGATATGTGTTCAAGCACGTGGAAGTGTGTGGCGCATTTTGTGTGTGTGTTCATATCCCCGTGTGTGGTGAGTATCTCATGTCGGGGCCCCACCTTAGCAACTGTACGGTATATACTCTTTGGCGCCATCGCTCTCACTCTTTACGTCCCCCTTGTTCACATCTGGCAGCTGTCAATTTGCCTCTAACACTTTTCCTTTCATTTTTTCCCATTATGTAGATAGGGGCAAAATTGTTTGGTGAATTGGAATGCGCGGGGTTAAAATTTCGCCTCACAACATAGCCTATGACGCTCTCAGGGTCCAGACGTGTGACTGTGCAAAATTTTGTGGCTGTAGCTTCAACGCCTCCAACACTTTTCCTTTCACTTTTTTTCCCATTATGTAGATAGGGGCAAAATTGTTTGGTGAATTGGAACGCGCGGGGTTAAAATTTCACCTCACAATATAGCCTATGACGCTCTCGGGGTCCAGACGTGTGACTGTGCAAAATTTTGTGGCTGTAGCTTCAACGCCTCCAACACTTTTCCTTTCACTTTTTTTCCCATTATGTAGATAGGGGCAAAATTGTTTGGTGAATTGGAATGCGCGGGGTTAAAATTTCACCTCACAACATAGCCTATGACGCTCTCGGGGTCCAGACGTGTGACTGTGCAAAATTTTGTGGCTGTAGCTGCGACGGTGCAGATGCCAATCCCGGACATACATACACACATACACACATACACACACACACACACACACACACACACACACACACACACACACACACACACACACACACACGTTCAGCTTTATATAGTAGATATGGTAAAATGTCATTCAACACTAAAACTCATCCCCCCAAAAAATAAGCCCTAATATATCTATATTAATAAAAAAAAGTTACACCTCTTGGAAGAATAGAAGGAAAAAACCCTCGAAAGTGTAGCTCTTAACGAGGTAACCAATTTAGGTGGAATAAATGCTTTAATTACCTGCATATTTTTTGTCACAGATAAACATCATATCTGCTAGATATTGAGTGGGCTTATGAGCCTTCCGCATTCATTTTTCTACAAGAGATACATTTTCTGCATCCATAGATAAAGAAGCTTTTGCTGTAATTTTAGTACCCAAGCAAAATGTCGAATTGCTACGTAGCTCAAAATGAATTAAACTGGGATTATCAGTTGGCATGTAAATCATTAATATTCTGTAACAGCAGTGTCCAACCCATATACCTAAAGATTTTGTTAAATCCCAAGTGGGTTTGCATATTTTTTCTGTTTTTCCATTTTAATGTTATGCTGATTTAGTTTGATTTGATAGCATGTCATTTGGAGTCTCAAAGTTATGATATAGATACTTACCGGTAGTATTTTTTTTGTCTGTAGATTAAAGGGGTTGTACCCAGTTTGAAAGAAAACCCCTATCCTGTGAGTAGGAGTTAACTTCCCGATTGCTGGGGATCCGACCTCTGGGCCTCTGACTGATCCCAAGAACTGGGGCTCCGAAGAGTCCTGTGTGCATGGAGTGGTGGTCAATAGTGATGGACGAACCCCTGGATATTCAGGTCCAGTGTGTTTCGCCAAACAGTTAAAAAAAAAAAAAGAAAGTGCGGTTCGAGTACCAGAACAGTACCCAATCCTGAACCCCATTTACTTGAATGAAGGTCCAGAAAATTCAGTGTTTGCAACTCTGTTATGTGCATGACAGCTCGGCAAACACTGCCCCTGATCTGCGGTAAAGTCATTACTGCCGGACAGAGAACCACGGCTCCCATGCTTCCAAATGACAGCGTGCGTCCGCAACTATGACTGGAGATAAAAAGGTTACCTCCAATCACTGTCATCGGCTAATGGGACTACTACTCATTTATTTAGAGCACAGGCATCAGGTAACGGGAGTATTGCCTGATGCCTGTGCTCTAAATAAATGATTAAAAAAAAAAAAGACACTTTTTTTGATAACCAGTCAGGCAAAACTGACAGCTGCGGGCTGCAACCCTTGCTTTAGCAAGGCTGGCTATCAAGAATAGAGGGGTCCCTACGCCATTTTTAAAAACTATTTAAATGAATAATTAAAAAAAAAAAAGACGTGGGGTGCTCCCCATTTAAGACAATTAGCCTGGCTTAAGCTGGGGGCTGGTTTTCTTAGGCTGGTAAGGAGCCATGGATATTGGCTCACCCCAGGCCTAAAAGTAGCAGCCCACATCCGCTCCAGAAAAGGCGCATCTATTAGATGTGCCAATACTGGTGCTTTGCATGGCTCCTCCCACTTACCCTGTGGCGATGGCAAGTGGGGTTCATGTTTGTGGGGTTGATGTAACCTTTGTATTGTCTGGTGACCACTTCTTAGTAATGGACGCCTATCTATGAGATGCCTCTCCATTACTAAGTCTAGTGTTGTATTGTAAATAAACACACACCATGTATACAGTCTTTTATTTGAAATAAAAGAAACACACTTTAACTATTTTATTTAAAAGTAACAAACACAGTTATACTCACCTAGTGCCCTTTCCATTGAAGCAATGGTCTCCTGTAAAAAACAAATGACCAACCATATCCCTCACCTTTCTGTCATCCTGTCCCACGCCGTAATCCATGTCTGGGGATAAACAGTTTTCAACCTGGTCGGTGTCAAGATGTGACTTTCCAGGCTGAGAACCACTGAGGAATGAGCTGCTGCAAGTACAGCACCAGCGACCAGTGGCGACGTCATCGAGGTTACTGCCGGTCACTGAGGCTGCATTCCCATCTGGGCCCTTGTACTGCGGTAACCTTGCAATCACCGCTAGCACAGTAAGAGACTCATTTATTAAAATAATTTAAAAAAACGTCATGGAACCCCTCTTTTCTTGATAACCAGCTTTGCTAAAGCTGACCGCTGAGGGTTGCAACCCGCAGCTGTCAGTTTTGCCTGGCTTGTTATCAAAAACACAGGGGAACCCACAACTTTTTTTTTTAAGAAATTATTTATTTAGAACGCAGGCACTGGCTGATACTCCCATCAACCTCCTCATGCTCTCGCTGTTGTTAGCGGCAGCAGGCATAGGCTTATGGGAGTAGTAGTCCCATCAGTCTGACGCCAGTGACTGAAGGTAAACTTTTTACCTCCGGTCACAGCTGCGGGCTCACTCTGTCATATGGCAGCATGAGAACCGCAGAGCTCTGACCAGTGATATTAATCTTACCGCTGATCAGTAATGTGCAACTCTGCTTCATTCATTCATTCATTCATTCATTCATTCATTCATTCTTATGGGAATGCTAAACATTAGCTAAATGCTGCTATTTCCAGTGGTCCCATTAAGAATGAATGGAGTGGCAGTGCACGTTATCGACCAACTCTGTATTCACACAGGTCTCTTTACAGTTCCAGTGTTTGGGATCAGTGGGGGTTCCAGCAGTCAGAACCCCAGTGATTTGGGAAGGTCTCCGATATCCTGTGGAGAGGGAATAACTTCCAAACATGGCAGAACCCCATTAATGAGCTGGGCTTTGTTCCCACGATAAGCTTTTGGCGAGGTTTTCATTTTGCAGTTTTTGTGCACCATTTTGACACCCATTAAGTAAAATAGATCACTTGTATTTCTTGAAAAATATGCAGCGTAAGGTATTTGCCAAAACTTATCATGGGAACGTAGCCTAATATGTAAAAATATAGCTCCACAAAATGCTCACTCATATTTCGGAATGTTTCACGCTCACTAGCTAGGCAGCAATTTTGCGATATAGCATTTAGTTCAGTGTTTCAGAAATTGCACAGACTGTTGAAGACTGTTTAAGAACTAGAATAACCTGTTCCATTGCATACAGAGGACCTCCTTACTCCTTCTATTCACAGAATTCAGATGCCATAAACCGTGTCTGTAATCTGCCCCCAACACAGGAGAGCATCTGGGAAGAACTGACTTCCCTTGTGGTCCCTAGCCCATCTTTCCAACATCAATTCCGCTTATTGAGTGATTGTGGTGACAAATAAATCAGGAAATAGTCTTCATATTAAGAAATCCCAGCACTTTGGGAAAACTTCTGTAACTTTTATCTGTTCAACATTAAAAACATCAGTGCAGACATAAAAATACTTATGAGGCTGGTACACCGCGCCTGCCCGTTTCTAACCTATCGGTGCTTTTTCATGGCCTATTCTACCTACTATCGCTAAGAAACCACATGCCATATAGAGTCACCGATAGGATAGGAATGTGTACGGTGAGGCTGATAATTCTTCACACGCTTTAGGGTATGTGCACACGTTGCGGTTTTTACTGCGGGTCCGCAGCGTTTTTGACGCTGTGGATCTGCAGCAGTTGTCCATGCGGTGTACAGTACCATGTTAACCTATGGAAAACAAAAACCGCTGTGCACATGCTGCGGAAAAAAAGTGTGGATACGCTGCGGTTTATTTTCCGCAGCATGTCAATTCTTTGTGCGGAATCCGCAGCGGTTTAACATCTGCTCCATATTAAAAAACCGCAGGTGTAAAACCGCAGTAGAATCCGCACGAAGACCGCGGAAAATCTGCAGAAAATCCGCGATAAATCTGCAGGAAAAACAGTGATTTTGCCCTGCGGATTTATCAAAATCCGTGCGGAAAAATCCGCACACCAGGACGCAGCGTGGGCACATACCCTCAATGAAACAATGTCCATTTTAGGACAGGATCAGATATCAAGGTCAGACATCAGAATAATGTCAGATGGAAGCTGATAACTGACCCTGACCTCTGGCACCTAACTTATTGTTTGCTTATTATATATTACTCCCTAAATATCTAAGCAAATGAATAATGAACATATAGCTTAATGGTAAGGCATCTGTGTCACGGTCTTCTACTGGGATGTGAGCTCCAAACCCTGTCTTGTACGCCAGCACACTTACCATTGAGCTACACACTCCGTCATAGGAAGATAGGCCTTTTATTTGGTTACATGGCTTTCAGTGCAAACGTGTGTACATCTCACTGAGACGATCACACAGGCATCCTAGGGGCCAAATTCAAATGATATTTGACTTTGATGTTTGATTTTGATATCTGACTTTCTTCACACATCAGAATGCTTATCACAATGACTTTCAGGCTAATCCCATAAGCTAAGAAACCTTGCTAGTCAGTATCACATGAGTGTATGGCTAAATGGTCAGGCTTCTGTCTCATAAAGCAGAGGGTTCGAATCCTAGGAGCAGATAATTTTTTTTTATAATTATGCTGGCTAGCACACAGACTCTAGTGATGTTTGACTTTTAATATCTGACGTTTTGATTATAATCCTCCTGATGTGTTCAGAAAGAGTTTCAGACACACTGTGTATTTGCATGTTAAATCACATAGCCATAGGAAATTGGGGACGGGGGCAAGAGCACAAATTAACTACCATGTATATATTTTTTCCAAGTGACTGTACATTTGCAATTTCCCAAAAGTTGCTGTGGAAAATTAAAGGAGAAATGTGATTTGTTGCTGTGGGCAACTAAAAGAGTATTTCTTTATACCAGTCAGTTTTGATATGCCTCCCTCCTAGTTTTGGAGCAGGTTTATAAGTGTGACAGTGGGAATTGTATTTTCCAATTCAAATATATGGGTATTTAAAGGGATTGGTCCTTCTCGGATATTGATGGCATATTGCTAGGTTATGCTAGCAATGTTCCTGATGGTCCAACCCTTTCAAAGTATAGTCTCATTTTTGCAAATGGCATATATCGGGTAGAGAATGTTAATACAAGGCACTAGAGTTTGTGTGCTGACCAACAGAATTTTAAAAGTAAAAAAAAAGTTGTCCTTCTGCTCCTGGGACTTGTGCTCTATGAGATAGAAGCCTTAACATTCATCCATAGGTTCAGGTAATTCTGGCTGTTCCTTCTTCTAGGCTTATGTGATTAAAGGGAACCTGTCAGCAGGATTGTGCTGAGTAAACTACAGACAGTGTCAGGTTGGCGTCGTTATACTGATTAAAACAATGGCTGCTGGGGCCATTTTGGCAGCGAAAAAAAAAATTAGCCTTAATAAGGATGATGGCGCCAATGATTTTCAGCTACATGTTTGCACTGGAAATCACGTAACCAAATAGAAGACCTATCTGTTTTCCACTGAGAGTAATATAGCTGAATGGTAAGTGTGCTGGCTTACTGAAAGTTCACGTTCCAATAGCGGACAGTGAATTTCTGTATTATTATCCTTTCAAACCTAAACTGTGTGACCCAAATGCCTCACCATTAAGCTATAGGTTCATTATATCAATAGATATTTACGGTAGGTAGTAATACATTATAAGCAAACGTGTCAGAGTCCGATATCAAAGTGAGATGTCAAATATCAAAGTCATCAGTTCCCAGGGTATTTAGCCTCAAACTGACATTATTCTGATGATCATTGTGGCTTTGTCCTGATCCAGAGGTTTGGAATTCAATAACCCACATTCATTCCTCACCTTTGCGTGTGGTCGTATCTTTGAACCTTAGCCAGCGCGGACACTGAACCGCTGTTTTCCTCATTCATTGCGAATTATTCTGATGTTTGACTTTGATATATGATCATGTCCTAAAATGGACTCTGTAAAAGTACTGGGTACTGGTGTGAAATGTCCCAATCTGAGATATTTAGGTGACGCAGCTCCACTCCATTCATTTGAACTTGAGTTGCATTTTCAGGAGATGCAGCCATTTTCATGACTTCGTACAAAAAAAAAAAAAACATGAGCATGAACCGCACATCCCAAAATCATACGTTGATCTAAAGCCGCTAGGCAAAAATTTATATACTGAACATGAGGTTTTCAGTTTAACATTCTGATCAGACTGTATGAAGCCCACTGCCACTTCACGGCAAACGTCGTAGTGGGTCCTATCGCCCTAACGGAGCGGAGCCGTGCGGCGACCACCGCCACAGCGGCCACGCACCAGCAGGGCGGACGGCCTGTTGCCCCACAGCACTCATGCTGCAAGACTGAGTCCCCAAGACTCCAGACCGCGCCGCCCCACCAGCACAAAGCCACAGCAACAATGGCCGCCACACAGCACCAGCACCAATATGAAAGGAGCACTTAAACTCACCTTCCTCCAGCTCTTCAGTGAGAGCCAAAATGGGCTAGACCCCTTACTTTGCAGTCTCCTGCTAACTAAAATCACCTGTGCCAAATGGGAGGAGTGCTGGTCCAAGGAAGAGACAAGAACATGCTTTGTACAAAAAAAAAAAAAAAGAGCATGAACCGCACATCCCAAAATCATACGTTGATCTAAAGCCGCTAGGCAAAAATTAATATAACTGAATATGAGGTTTTCAGTTTAACATTCTGATCAGACTGTATGAAGCCCACTGCCACTTCACGGCAAACCTCGTAGTGGGTCCTATCGCCCTAACGGAGCGGAGCTGGAGGAAGGTGAGTTTAAATGCTCCTTTCATTTTGGTGTTGGTGCTGTGTGGCGGCCATTGTTGCTGTGGCTTTGTGCTGGTGGGGCGACGCGGTCTGGAGTCATGGGGACTCAGTCTCGCAGCATGGGTGCAGTGGGGCAACAGGCCGTCCGCCCTGCTGGTGCATGGCCGCTGTGGCGGTGGGCGCCGCACGGCTCCGCTCCATTAGGGCGATAGGACCCACTACGAGGTTTGCCGTGAAGGGGCAGTGGGCTTCATACAGTCTGATCAGAATGTTAAACTGAAAACCTCATATTCAGTTATATTAATTTTTGCAAAGCAAAAAAAAAGGGAAGAAGCCAGCACTGCTTATGGTCAGAACGCAATAACTGAAGTGCAATTGCACATAAATTCTAACTGTATTTCAAATATGAGACATTTAGCAAACAATTGATCAATTCTTTGAGCTACCCCGCCACTTCACGGCAATCTCATAATGGGGCAGTCCTAATCTTCGTATTTTATTTACGTTGTGCCATTATGGCCTCCTGAATGTATAAAGAGTATATATATAAAAAAAAAAAAAAAAGGACCACATTAAATGCTAACTGTACCTGGAGCATTTTCAGAATTACTCCCTTGGTGCCAGGAAAGGCAAGCGCAGGTAAAGGCTCCAGGTACAGTTCGCATTTAATGTGGTCCTTTTTTTTTTTTTTTATACATTCAGGAAGCCATAATGGCACAACGTAAATAAAATACGAAGATTAGGACTGCCCCATTATGAGATTGCCGTGAAGTGGCGGGGTAGCTCAAAGAATTGATCAATTGTTTGCTAAATGTCTCATATTTGAAATACAGTTAGAATTTATGTGCAATTGCACTTCAGTTATTGCGTTCTGACCATAAGCAGTGCTGGCTTCTTCCCTTTTTTTATATTAATTTTTGCCTAGCGGCTTTAGATCAACGTATGATTTTGGGATGTGCGGTTCATGCTCTTTTTTTTTTTTTCTTTTTTGCAAAGCATTTTCATGACTTCTGTATGGTGCGTGCACCTTTTTCAATTAAAGGCGCGTGCCACATAAAGGAATCCCCGTAGTGTCCTTCTTTCCACTTAACGTTCTCCCCTGAATTCTACTACGGGGGTAAAGCACAAAGGCATCAGGTGTACGATGTCTTCCTGCGAGATAGGTTTCCATCTCATACAGGGGAAGGACTATCAGCTACGCCTCTTCCCCCGTCTCTGCACATCGGCTTTGGCATTTCTTATGTGGTAACTGCCTTTGGGAACGTTTGTGACCAGATAAATTAAAATCCCTGTAACCATATTCTTTCTAATATCTACTTTGCATATTTGATGTTCTGACGTTGCTCCTTCCGTAATAAGATCGTAGTAAGCAATCTTGAAAGCCTTTTATGTGATTGCTGCCTTTATTTCAGCCTTTAGAGCTACTTTGGCATTCGTTAGATGAATGGCTTGTGCTCATTGCCACTGAGCTGACGAAAAACAAGAGAGACTCTACCAACATCGCATGCATTTTACTCAAGCAAAAGCCATTGGATCCGCCAGATATTTCTGTGGATCATCAGTCAAGCGCTGGAGATATTGGCCGCACAGAACATCTCTCGGTATCGCCGAGCGCCGCGGACTTTGAGAACTGTGCGAATGCTGGGACGCAGGAAGCTGTTGCGGATGGTCAGGATGTTATCTCCATGACCGCAAACAGGCTCAGCGCTGTCATCCAAGCCTTCTACATGTGCTGCTCGTGCCAGATGCCTCAAGGGTTTGTCTTTTTTTATTTTTTTTATTTGGGTGATAAATGTAACGTGGTTTCTTTGGTTCACTAAGAATGATAACTTACTTTACTTGGATCTTTAGACTTTTCTCTTTTTTTGTTGATGTCAGAAATTCTTTAGATTTTTTTACTACTTTAAAAAAATCCCATTGTTATATTTTTATTTACAGTAAATCTGTTTTTGTCTGATGGTTGTCTGTGACTGCAGACCTGTGAATCCTCACAGCGTGCCCACTGCACACTACAAGCATTTGGCCGAGAGCGGCCGTTCATATGACCATAAGTAAAAAATGTGCGTACTTCCGGGCCACAAACTGACTAGACGTAGCAGGCTCTCTCAATTATTTTCTATTGAGTGAGGCCGTTCACGTCTAGTCTGCATGTATACAAATGGTATACTTGCGGTCCTGCACCATCCTGCTTCTAGCGTCTACATCAGAGAAGCCTCACGGCATGCAGTACGCACGGTGTGAGGATTCACAAGTCTACAGTTATATAGAGTGACTGCAGACTTGTACCCCAAGATTGAACAACCCCTTTAAGTAGAAGGGAAATGTCAAGCAAGAACCAATGTATTAGATAGGATTTTTAAAGGGAATCTATCACCAGATTTTTGCTACCCTGTCTGAGACCAGAATAATGTAGTGGCAGAGACCCTGATTCCAGCGACATGTCAGTTACTGGGCTGGTTGCTGTCATTTTGATAATATCATTATTTTATCTGCTGCAGATTAAGCAGTTCTATGAATGCTGAGCTCTTTATAACCCCGCCCACACCCACATATTCATGTGTTTGGTATAACCCCGCCCACACCACTGATTGGCAGCTTTCTGCCCATGCACCATGTACACAGAAAGCTGTCAGTCAGTGGCAGGGTTATACCGAACACATGAATATGCTTGATTACCTTAAGGGTATGTTCACACGTTCCTGATTTCCCTCCTTTTTTTTCAGGACTAAAAACCGCAGCTCTTGGCAGAAAACGCAGGTCCTTTTTTTGGTGCTTTTTTGGTGCGTTTTTGATGCGTTTTTTTATGCAGTTTTCTATGCAGAGTCTGTGTGTTTTCTAGGAAGTTTTTTAGGGTTAAAATGGCTGAAAATACCCTAACCCTACCCCTAACCCTACCCCTAACCCTACCCCTAACCCTACCCCTAACCCTACCCCTAACCCTACCCCTAACCCTACCCCTAACCCTACCCCTAACCCTACCCCTAACCCTAACCCTAACCCTAACCCTACCCCTAACCCTACCCCTAACCCTAACCCTATTCTAACCTTAGTGGGAAAAAAAAAAAAATTCTTAATTTTTTTATTGTCCCTACCTATGGGGGTGACAAAGGGGGGGGGGGGGGGGTGTCATTTACTATTTTTTTTATTTTGATCACTGAGATAGGTTATATCTCAGTGATCAAAATGCACTTTGGAACGAATCTGCCGGCCGGCAGATTCGGTGGGCGCACTGCGCATGCGCCCGCCATTTTGCAAGATGGCGGCGCCCAGGGAGAAGACGGCCGGACGGACACTGGGAGGCCGGGTAAGTATAAGGGGGGGAGATGAGTGCACGGGGGGGTGTCAGAGCACGGGGGGGTGGCATCGGAGCATGGGGGGGTGGGATTGGGGCACGGGGGGCAGCCACACTGCAGCGGTTCTGCACCACAAACCGCAGTAAAACCCGTAGATATATTTTTCATCTGCGGGTTTTACTGCGGGTTTGACCTCACAATGGAGGTCTATGGGTGCAGAACCGCTGCAGTTCTGCACAAAGAAGTGACATGGTACTTCTTTTTTACCGCGGCTATTCAGCGCGGCTTTTTTTCCAGATTCCCGCATCATGTGCACAGTGGTTCCTGTTTTCCATAGGGTACAGTGTACTGTACCCTGCATGGAAAACAGCTGCGGAGCCGCAGCGGCAAAATCGCGGCAGTTCCGCAGTAAAAAACGCACTGTGTGAACATGGCCTAAAATTGTAGGTTTTTAGCCCGGGAAAGGCATTAGGGTAGGCTCCCAACAAAAGGAGTGTGCCTTGTCGCTGGCTGTTGGGCTGTCAGAATTGGCTAATTTGTGCGATAAGTACCTTAATTTTTAATATTTTTATAGCAGAAATATTGCATGTATTTAGTGTTTGCATATTATAGCATTTGAGTGCAGATGTTTTTTCTTAAATTTGTTTGACTACCTTGGCAGCTGATTTACTAGTCCTCTAATCATGATCTCCTGCTGATGAAACTATTTATTTGAAAAAAAAAAAAATAATCACACTAAGCAGGCCAGTAAGTGACACATCACTGGAATCAGGGTCTCTGTTTCTAGATTAGGTGACAATAACCTGGTGACAGATTCCCTCTTTAACTTCTTACCCACTACCTGATGCATAAAATCTTTACCGCAGCGGTCAGCAAGTTATCGCCTATCCTGTGAATAGATGATGAACTGTAATCTTGAGATCTCTTCTGCAGCCACCAAAGGACAAGACAGTGTGCTCTAATGCCGCCTCAGGGTTACCAGCATGTTTAGATTTAAAGGGAACCCGTCACATGCTATTATCCTGCAGATATTGGGTTAATCTGCAGGTTAATAGCGTATGTGGACATGACTGGATCCCTTAAAAGAAATGTATCCAGTGCTGAATTTGTAGCTCTTCAAGCATAGGAACATGGTGATAAACAGTGAAGGGTCACTTTAGGTTTTCCATTTGTAGTTGTATTTAAAATAGAAGAGCTTATATCAATCAGGTACAAATGGAAAAGTTGTTTTTTTTTTTAGTGGCAAGTTTTAATTATTTTTATGTTTTCGTCTAGGATGACGTCTCCAAGATTTATTGAATTTGTCTGCAAACACGATGAAGTTCTAAAATGTTTTGTTACAAGGTACGTTATAGTAATGTCTCTTCAGAAGAAAAGACGTTTTTATTTTTATTTAATTTTTTTTTAAAAGTCCACACACCCCTGTTAGAATACCAAGTTTTTGTCATGTGAAAAAAGCAAACCATAACAGGAAGAATAATTTCAGGACTTATTCTTCTTTTACAGTTACTCATAATCTGTACAACTCAATTGAAAATCAAACTGAAATCTTTGAGACGGAAAAAGAAAAACTAAAGTAATGTGATTGCATAAATATACACACCCTTAAACTGCTACTTTATGAAGTACCCTTTGCCCTTATGACATCATTCAGTCTTTTTGGGTAGGAGTCTATAAGCATGGCACATCTAGATTTGGCGGCCTTTTACTACTCTTCCTTGCACTTTTTACCAAAACTGGCAGATTGCGAGGGTATCTCCTTCCGGTCAGCCCACAGAGTATCAATTGGATTCAGGACTGGGCTCGGGCTGGACCATTCCAAAATTTTGATCTTCTGGTCAAGCCATTCTTTTGTTGATTTGGAGGGATGCTTAGGTTCGTTGCCATGCTTAAAGGTGAAATTCCTCTTCATGATCTGGTTTATAGCAGAAGCCGGAAGGTTTTGTTGCAAAATTGACTGATGTTTCAAAGTTTTCATAGTTCCCTACACTTTAAGTAAACCTCAGCTTCTGAAAACATCTCCACCTTGCTTCCTTGTAGGTATGGCATTCTTTTGGTAATGCACAATTTTGGCTTCCCGCTAAACATATCTTTTGGAATTATGGCCAAAAAGGTCAACCTTTATCTCATCAGACCATAACACATTTTTACCTCTTTTTTTGGAAGACTTAACCCCTTCATGACCCAGCCTATTTTGACTTTAATGACCTGGCCATTTTTTGCAATTCTGACCAGTGTCCCTTTATGAGGTAATAACTCAGGAACGATTCAACGGTTCGTAGCGATTCTGAGATTGTTTTTTCATGACATATTGGGCTTCATGTTAATGGTAAATTTAGGTCGATAATTTTTGCGTTTATTTGTGAAAAAAACGGAAATTTGGTGAAAATTTGGAAAATTTCACAATTTTCAAATTTTGAATTTTTATTCTGTTAAACCAGAGAGTTATGTGACACAAAATAGTTAATAAATAACATTACCCACATGTCTACTTTACATCAGCACAATTTTGGAAACAACATTTTTTTTGCTAGGAAGTTATAAGGGTTAAAATTTGACCAGCGATTTCTCATTTTTACAACAAAATTTACAAAACCATTTTTTTTTAGGGACCACCTCACATTTGAAGTCAGTTTGAGGGGTCTATATGGCTGAAAATACCCAAAAGTTACACCATTCTAAAAACTGCACCCCTCAAGGTGCACAAAACCACATTCAAGAAGTTTATTAACCCTTCAGGGTTTTACAGCAGCGGAAGCAACATGGAAGGAAAAAATGAACATTTAACTTTTTAGTCACAAAAATGATCTTTTAGCAACAATTTTTTTTATTTTACCAAGGGTAAAAGGAGAAACTGGACCCTGGAAGTTGTGGTCCAATTTGTCCTGAGTACGCCGATACCCCATATATGGGGGGGAAGCACTGCTCGGAAGGGAAGGAGCGCCATTTGACTTTTTGAATGAAAAGTTGGCTCCAATCTTTAGCGAACACAATGTCGAGTTTGGAGAGCCCCTGTGTGCCTAAAGATTGGAGCTCCCCCACAAGTGACCCCATTTTGAAAACTAGACTCCCCCAAGGAACTTATCTAGATGTGTGTTGAGCACTTTGAGCCCCCAAATGCTTCACAGACGTTTATAATGCAGAGCCGTGAAAATAAAAGATCATTTTTCTTTCCTCAAAAATAATTTTTTTGCCCACAATTTTTTTTCACAAGGGTAACAGGAGGAATTGGACCCCAAAAGTTGTTGTCCATTTTTTCCTGAGTATGCTGGTACCCCATATGTGGGGGTAAACCACTGTTTGGGCACGCGTCGGGGTTTCGGATGGGAGGGAGCACCAGTTGACTTTTTAAACGCAAGATTGGCTGGAATCAATAGTGGCGCCATGTTGCGTTTGGAGACCCCCTGATGTGCCTAAACAATGGAAACCCCTTAATTCTAACTCCAACACTAACCCCAGCACATCCCTAACCCTAGTCCCAACTCTAGCCATAACCCTAATCACAACCCTAACCCCAACACACCCCTAACCACAGCCCTATCCCCAACACACCCCTAACCCTAATCCCAACTCTAACCATGACCCTAATCCCAGCCCTAACCACAACCCTAACCCAAACACACCCCTACCGCAGATTTCCAGTGTTTTTTGTGCAGATTTCACCAGCGGATTCCTATACAGAAACAGGTGTAAAAAGCTGCGGAATCCGCACAAAGAATTAACATGCTGCGGAAAATACCGAGCGGTATTTTCTGCACCATGGGCACAGCGGATTTGGTTTTCCATAGGTTTACATGGCATTGTAAACGTGATGGAAAACTGCTATAAATCCGCTGCGGATCCGCAGCCAAATCCGCACCATGTGCACATAGCCTAATTCTAACCCTAATTCTAACCTTAACCCTAATTGCAACCCTAACCCTAGTTCTAACAATAACCCTAACCATAGTGGAAAAATAAAAATAAATATATTTTCTTTATTTTATTATGTTCCCTGCCTATGGGGGTGATAAGGGGGGGTTATTTACTATTTTTTTTATTTTGATCACTGTGATATGATCTATCACAGTGGTCAAAATGAATGAACGAATTTGCTGGCGGCAGAAGTGTGATGTCTCTACAGGCAGAGGAAGCCGGTCACATTAAGGCCATGTTCACACGTTGCGTCCTGTCCCTGCGGGTTCTCCCGCAGCGGATTTGATAAATCTGCAGGGCAAACCTGCTGCGGTTATCCCTGCAGATTTATCGCGGATTGTCCTGCGGGTTCCGCTGCGGGATTTTACTCCTACTATTGATGCTGCATATGCAGCAATATGCAGCATCAATAGTAATGTTAAAAATAATAAAATCATGATATACTCACCCTCTGACGTCCCGATCTCCTCGGCGCTGCAGGCGGCGGTCTGGTTCCAAACATGCTGTGCGACCAGGACCTTCATGACGTCACGGTCATGTGACCGCGACGTCACCGCAGGTCCTGGTCGCATAACAAACCTGAGACCGGACGGCCGCGTGCAGCGCTGAGACTTCAGAGGTGAGTATATCATTATTTTTTATTTTAATTCTTTTTTTCTTTATCGCCTCTCATTGGGGGACACAGGAACCATGGGTGTATGCTGCTGCCACTAGGAGGCTGACACTATGCAAATAAAAAAGTTAGCTCCTCCTCTGCAGTGTACACCCCACCGACTGGCATTATACTCTTCAGTTTAGCTTAGTGTCAGTAGGAGGTGGACACGGGTCTTTCATTAGACCCTTATCTACCTCAATGTGCGTCGTTTCTTTTCAGGTTTTCCGGAAGGGATACAGGGTGAACAGTCACACCTGTAGTCCCACATTGCGGACTATGAGTACGGCGTGTACTGCCACCCCGTATCCTCATAGATCCCTCTCCAGGACCAAGATCCTAGCACACAAGCGTGCTCAGAAGTCCGGTCCTGGCTCCGTCCCCCACCCACTCGCCCACCAGAGCCTGTCGGTTGGAGGAGACGAGGACGTCCAGCTCCACGGACGTCTAACACCTTCTACGGCTTCAGATTAGTAATGGACGGCGTGGGATGTTTAGGTGAGTATTCCCCTCCCACCGATCCCTAACCTTCGGTCTATTTTCAAAGACAGTCATGGGGGGTCCCTGTGGATTCCCTGTTACAGGGGCGATCGTGGGGCGTCTCTTTATTGGGAAGTTTTCCACACTGCGGCCACATTTTTGTTCTGTGCGGGCCCTATAGGCAGCTGCGCTGCTGGTTCTGCGGTTCTGGCTGTTTGCGCGTCAGCTGCGCCGCTTCTCCCTGCTCGGCGGCCGCACCTTCACAGGCAGCGTCTCTGCCTGGTCTGCGGCCGTACCTTTGTTTCCATGCAGCGCGGCCCCTACAGGCAGCTGCGCCGTTCTCTCGGGGGCCGTACCTTGGGAGGTGACGCGCGTCCGCGGTCCTCTCCAGCGGCGCCGGCTTCTAATACAGGCCCCTACTTCCGGCGCCTGCACCGGCGCTCCCCTCTTTTCCGCGGCGGCTGCCGCGCCTATCAGTCGGGCGGCCCCCGCACTGTTTTTTGCGCCGCACCGCCGACTATCCACCTTTCTGCGGTCACCGGCCTCTAATTTAGGCCCCGGCTTTCCCCGGGGCCTACTTCCGGTGACGCGCTCCGCCCACTTCCTGTATCATCGGGCGGGCTTTCTCCCGCCCGACAAACTCTGCCCTGCATTCCCCACCCACCGGCGCCATCTCGGCTGGCTCCGCCCCTTCCTCCACGCCGCTTCTGGAAGTTTTCTCCATCGTGCCACGCACCTGCGCCGGGGAACTTCGCAGAGCGCTCCTTCTGGGGACACAGCACTCCATCTGCGCCGGGGATCCACAGCATCTTCCTCCAGGCCTGCAGCTCCTGGTATCCGGGTTTTTTCGTCTGCCGTGAGCAGCTCTGCTCTGCAGACTGACACCCTCCTCTGCCCCACTGTCCCCTAACCTGCTGGCATTTTCTTCAGGGACCTCTTCAAAATGTCTGACTCTAAAGGGGGCCGCTCTCGCCCCCCTACTTCTTCATCTTCTGCCTTAGTCACCTACTTTGCATGTGCGTCCTGTAACAGCAAGCTTCCCTCAGGTCAGTCCTCCCCGCTGTGTCAGTCCTGCAGCAACCCGATTGTTCCCACCGCCCAGGATCCCCCGGCTGTTCCGGCCGAGAGTGATCCCCCCATCCCAGGCTGGGCCGCCTCTCTGTCACAATCGGTGGCCGATTTAACGCGGGTGTCTCAAACCCTGGTGTCAGCACTGGATCGGTTACCCCTGCAGACCCCTGCCGTGGCCAGCGGGTGGCAGGAACCGCCGCCTGAGCCCTCCTTGATAAGCCACAAAAGGTCCAGACAGGAACGTCGGTCTGAGTCCTCTTCGCGCTCCATCTCGCCACTCGGCCCTCCCCTGCAGTCGGCGTCCCCTCGACCCTCCTCCCCTGAGTCAGGCGAGGCACTCTCTGATGCGCCCTCGGAGGATATTTCGGAGCTGGATTCTAACCAAATTGCCACCATGAGGGAGATGGTCCAGTATCTCATTGTGGCAGTAAACCAATCTTGTGGCATCATGGATCCCTCTACGGAACCCGCAGATCAGGCGGTTTCGTTTAGACGGGCCAAACCACCTTCCAAGTTTTTTGCTCCTCATCCTGAATTCGAGGAAATCATGTCCAGAGAGAGAGAGAACCCCACTAGGCGTTTCCAGATGGGAAAACGCCTGGGTGTGTTATATCCCTTTTCTCCAGAACTTACCGCCAATTGGACGGTCTCTCCCTCGGTGGATCCACCTGTGTCCAGGCTGTCTACCAACACGGTGCTTCCTCTGTCCGGCGGAGCATCTCTGAAGGACTCTAACGATAGGACTATAGAATCCTTTGCGAAGTCAGCTTTTGAAGCGGCTGCAGCGGCTATTTGCCCAGCCTTTGCTTCCACTTGGGTTTCTAAATCCATCTCCAAATGGGCCAGGGAGCTCTGTCGAGGTATCCTGGACGGGGCGCCCCCCATGCAACTAGCGGAGCTTGCCAACCAGATTTCCCACGCCGGTGAATACCTGGCCTCTGCCTCCCTGGATGTCGCGTCTTGTGCGGCTCAGGCCTCCAGCAATGCCGTTGCCATCCGCCGCACCGTTTGGCTCAAGGCCTGGCAGGCGGACTTATCTTCTAAAAAGTCCCTCACCGGTCTGCCCTTCCAGGGCTCTCGTCTCTTTGGTTCCCAGCTGGATCAAATTATTAAGGACGCCACCGGGGGTACAAGTTCTCTTCTCCCCCAGGCTAAGCCCCGTCGCCCTCCTCCTAGACGGCAGTTTCGCCCTTTTCGGCCGTTTCGTCACTTCGCTGCGTCGAACTCCTTTTCCCAGCAGCAACAGAGGCCACAGGCACGTCAAGAAAAGAAGGCGGTGTCCTTTAGGCCCCCTCCGTCCTGGCGTCCTCGCTATTCCCAGGGTAGATCCTCCAGGCCAAGGACTGGAAGATCCACCTCCGCATGACTCTTGGCAAGACTCCAGCCCAACTCCCAGATTGGGCGGCCGCCTTCTCCTTTTCAGGGACGTCTGGGTTTCTGCAGTAGAGGACGCTTGGGTCTGGGAAGTTGTATCCTCGGGATACAAGATAGAGTTCGCTTCCAGACCCCGGGATTGTTTCTTCCAATCCCGTCCTCCAAGAGATCCCGCTCTTGTTCCGGGCTTCTTCGCAGCCATTGCTTCTCTGCTCAAATCCGGGGTAATCGTTCCCGTCCCAGAAAAGGAACGGTACACGGGTTTCTACTCGAACCTCTTTGTGGTACCGAAAAAAGACGGCAAGGTTCGCCCCATTCTGGACCTCAAATTGCTGAACAGGAGAGTTCGCCTGAGACACTTCAGGATGGAATCCCTTCGTTCAGTAATTGCTTCCATGGAGGCTCAGGAATTTCTATGCTCTATAGATATCCAGGACGCCTACCTACATGTCCCGATATTTCCCGGACATCACCGTTTCCTGCGCTTCGCAGTACAACGAGATCATTTTCAGTTAGTCGCCCTGCCGTTCGGTCTCGCAACCGCGCCAAGGGTGTTCACGAAGATCATGGCGGCGCTGATGGCCATCTTGAGAGTCAGAGGCTTGGTCCTTTTTCCATACCTCGATGACATCCTCATCAAGGCTCTGTCCTTTGCTCAGGCCCACGAAAGTCTGTCCTTTGTTCTCGACACCTTAGCCCGTTTCGGGTGGCTGGTCAACCGGAAGAAGTCCTGCCTTATTCCTTCTCAGCGCATCATCTTTCTGGGCATGCTTTTCGACACTCGTCAGACCAGAGTCTTCCTTCCCAAAGACAAGAGATCCACTCTTTGTCGGGACATACGCTTGCTCCAGGGTCCTCGGCCTCCCTCCCTCCGTTCGGCCATGAAGGTTCTGGGGAGGATGGTAGCTACATTGGAAGCGATTCCCTTCGCCCAATTTCATTCGCGACCCCTTCAGCAAGCCATTCTGTCTCAGTGGGACAGGTCTGTCTTCTCCCTGGATCGGCCGATCAGACTCTCTTCTCGGGTCAAGCGGTCCCTCAACTGGTGGCTGACGTCATCTCTCATCTCCCAGGGCAGGTCCTTCCTTCCAGTTCACTGGCAGGTGGTGACAACGGACGCCAGCCTGATCGGCTGGGGTGCGGTTTTTCGCCACCTGACGGTTCAGGGCCGTTGGTCGTCGCAGGAATCAACTCTGCCAATCAATGTCCTCGAGATTCGGGCCATCTTTCTGTCCCTCCGTCACTGGGAAAGGATCCTCAGGGGCCTTCCAGTCCGGATCCAGACGGACAACGACACGGCTGTGGCATATGTCAACCATCAGGGGGGGACCCGGAGCTCCTTGGCCCTTGCCGAGGTATCCAAGATCCTCATTTGGGCAGAGGCAACGGTTCCGGTGATATCTGCGGTGCATATCCCTGGCGTGGACAACTGGGCCGCCGACTTCCTCAGCGCGAGGGCCTCGCGGCAGGGGAATGGTCCTTGCATCCGGAGGTCTTCCATCAGATTTGTCTTCGATGGGGGACTCCGGATGTGGATCTCACGGCGTCTCGAATCAACAGGAAGGTTCCGCAGTTCGTTTCCAGGTCCTGCGATCCTCTCGCAGTGGGCGTCGATGCTCTGGCCATTCCTTGGTCACAGTTCGAGCTGCCCTACCTGTTCCCACCCCTTCCATTACTTCCCAAGCTGTTGAAGAAGATCAAAGCAGAAGGGGTGCCGGTCATCCTGATCGCCCCGGATTGGCCCAGGAGAGCTTGGTTCGCGGAGCTCGTCAACCTTCTCGCGGACACTCCCTGGCGCCTTCCAGACAGGCCCGATCTGCTGTCCCAGGGTCCGATCTGCCACCCGAATTCTCGGTCGCTCAGTTTAACGGCGTGGCTGTTGAGACCGCGGTTTTAAGAGCGTCCGGCCTTTCGGACCGGGTGATTCACACCATGATTCAGGCTCGGAAGCCTTCGTCTTCCAGGATCTACTACCGCACCTGGAAGGCTTACTTCCGTTGGTGCGAGTCCAACCGCGTTCGCCTATGGTTTTTTCCCTGCCTTCTCTTTTGGCCTTCCTTCAGGCAGGACTGGATTCGGGCCTGGCTCTTAGCTCCCTGAAGGGTCAGGTCTCTGCGCTTTCCATCCTCTTTCAGAAGACCTTGGCCTCTCGGCCACAGGTTAAGACCTTCTTTCAAGGGGTAGCCCATGCTGTCCTGCCGTACAGAGCCCCTGTGGAGGCATGGGACTTAAACCTGGTACTGGACGTTCTGAGGGTTTCTCCCTTTGAACCTCTTAGGGAGATTCCTCTATCA
This sequence comes from Ranitomeya imitator, assembly GCF_032444005.1. NCBI lineage: Eukaryota > Metazoa > Chordata > Amphibia > Anura > Dendrobatidae > Ranitomeya > Ranitomeya imitator. The sequence goes on from NC_091286.1 coordinate 301,564,476, forward strand.
GTTCTATCTTGGAAGGTGACCTTTCTTGTGGCCATCACGTCTATTCGCCGCGTTTCCGAGTTGGCGGCCTTGTCTTGCCGCCCTCCGTTTTTGGTCATTCACCAGGACAAGGTGATTTTCCGGCCCCCACCTTCTTTTCTTCCTAAGGTGGTTTCCACCTTCCACCTCAACGAGGACATCGTTCTACCTTCCTTTTGTCCAGCTCCGACTCATCCTCTGGAGCGATCGTTGAACAAGCTAGACCTCGTCAGGGCAGTGAGGATCTATCTGGATAGAACATCCTCTTTCCGGAAGACGGATTCTTTTTTCGTCATTCCTGATGGCACGCGCAGAGGCCAGCCGGCTTCCAAAGCGACTATTGCTCGATGGATCAGAATGGCAATTTTGGAGGCTTACCGGGTCAAGAACAGAGTGCCCCCTCCTGGGATTAAGGCTCACTCTACCCGGGCAGTCGGTGCCTCCTGGGCGGTGCACCACAGGGCTTCCGCCCTACAGCTTTGCAAAGCGGCAACTTGGTCTTCCATCCACACGTTCGCCAAATTTTACAAGGTCCATACCTACGCATCGGCGGACGCCAGCCGAGGCAGAAGGATCTTGCAGGCGGCAGTGGTGAGTCCTCTGACCTGATGGAAGTCTGTTTTCCTGCCCTTGGGACTGCTTTGGGACGTCCCATGGTTCCTGTGTCCCCCAATGAGAGGCGATAAAGAAAACAGGATTTTTGGTTGCTTACCGTAAAATCTGTTTCTTGAAGCCTCCATTGGGGGACACAGCTCCCTCCCAATGTTTCTGTTGTTATCTGTTTTATGACTGTTCTCACGTTTACAGTTCTCAAGTTTGTGGTTATGGTTTTTCAACCTTGTTCTTTTCTCCTACTGCTTTCTCACTAACTGAAGAGTATAATGCCAGTCGGTGGGGTGTACACTGCAGAGGAGGAGCTAACTTTTTTATTTGCATAGTGTCAGCCTCCTAGTGGCAGCAGCATACACCCATGGTTCCTGTGTCCCCCAATGGAGGCTTCAAGAAACAGATTTTACAGTAAGCAACCAAAAATCCTGTTTTTTTTTACTCAAATATGGTTCCCGGGGCCTGGAGGAGAGTCTCCTCTCCTCCACCACGGGTATCATCCGCACATTATCCGCTTACTTCCCGCATGGTGTGCACAGCCCCATGCGGGAAGTAAGCGGATCAATGCATTTCTATGGGTGCAGAATCGCTGCGATTCTGCACAAAGAAGTGACATGCTGCGGGTTGTAAACCGCTGCGTTCCCGCGCGGTTTTTCCCGCAGCATGTGCACAGCGGTTTGCGGTTTCCATTGGTTTACATGTAAATGTAAACGCAATGGAAACTGCAGCGGACCCGCAGCGGCAAAATCGCTGCGGTTCCACGGTAAAAACCGCAACGTGTGAACATGGCCTAAAGGGGTTTTTCCACGAACGAAAGTTCTTTTTAAAAATTGTCTGTGTCTGACCGTGTACGGAGCATACCACATCTCCTGGGCAGGGGAGGAAGCAAAAGACATTGATAGATGATTGATACATATGAGATACATTGATGATGGAGACATGCATAGATGGGAGATAGATAGAAATGACATACATACATTCAATATAGATTGAGACATAGACAAATAACAGATGATAGAGACATAGATGATAGATCAATCTAAAATACATATGTAATAGATAGATACAGAGATAGATAGATAGCTAGACACAGATTATAGAATAAAATGTGTACTTTTGTCCTTATGTGGACACAATGTAAATTATAGCACCTTTGTTGTAAATTTTTCCGTGTTAATAAAATGTTACCTTTTCCTACTTTGCTTTCATTTTAACACGGGGAGGGGTGAGTGCACATAGGAAAGTGGAAACACAGGGGGGAGACAGCTCAAATGAGAGAACATATGAGGGAAGATGAGAGCACAGTGGCGGAGAGAGAAAGAGCAGACAAGGGGGATAGCACATGGGGTAGACAGGTCAAAGAAGAGAGCAGACAGGAGAAGACAGCACATGGGGGAAAGAGAGTGGATAGGTGGGTGAGCACATGGGGGGGAGAGATTCTCAACGCTGCAAAGCCTGCCCCCATCATGACATTACCGCCCTCCCGATGTGATAGCATCGGGCCTCCATCTAGTGTATGTATATATTATATATACACACCATATATATGGTCCCCTCATTCCAATCCCAGTATGCATTTCCCCCTCATCCCTCTCCTGGTACACATGGCCTGCTCATCCCTATCTTGGTATGCATATCCTCCTCATCCCCATCCTGGTATGCATGACCCCCTCATCCGTACCCTGGTAGGCATGGTCCCCCTTATCCCTAGCTTATTGGGCATGGCCCCCTCATCCCTATCCTGGTATGCAGGGCCCCCATCTCCATCCTGGTATGCATGACAACATCCTTATCCTAGTATGATTGGCCCCCATCTCTGTTTGGTAGGCAGGGCCCCCATCTCTGTCCTGGTATGCATTGACCCATCCTTATTCTGGTATGCATGGCCCCCTCATCCCTATCCTGGCATGCAGGGCCCTCATCTCTATCCTGGCATGCATGGCCCCATCTTTATCCTGGTATGATTGGCCCCCATCCCCATCCTGGTATACATGGCCCCAATCAGAAAAACATAAAAAATAACATAAACCATTATACTTACCTTCCTGCATTTCCTTGCAGTGTCTTGTTCCAATGCCAGCAGCTGATTTATGCTTATAAGCAGCGCATAGCAGTGACATCATGCAGTGCTTACAAGCCGAGGACAGCTGCCGGAATACTCACTGCTCCCCATGCCGGGACTATGTGCGTGGAGAGCAGTGAATATTCAATGCTCTTTAATATCGAGCACAGTGTTAGCTGCAGCCGCCGGCTTCTTGCAGCTTCCGGGCGTTCACTAAAGGGAATGAATATTCACTGTATTCCATGCATATGGAAGTGGGGAGCAGAGAATATTCATTGCCTTAAGAAGCGGGGACATGAGAGAGTCTGTCAGCTGCAGGCTAACAGTGTGTCCGCTAATACAGATATATGAATATTCACTGCTTTCCACACCCATGGGTGTTGAATGCAGTAAATATTCATTTCACACTTTTTTTTAATTAAAAGTCCCCCCAAACTCAACATGTTTTTGGAGAGTGGGAGATGAGGGTGTTATAAATATGTTGTTGTTTTGTTGCAATGTCATAATTTATTTTTTACATGACCACAACTATATATTTAACACTTACGGATCCCTTCGCCCAGAAAAAAGAAAAAAAATATTATCTGCAAGGCTGTAATTACCTTAAAGGGTGTCTCTCAGCACTTAATTACTGTTCAAACCAAGTACAAGTGCTTGGTGCACCTTCCCACCTATGTTTTCCATTTATAAAGAAGCCGTAGATGGAAAAAAAACTATTTTGTGGGAAGGTCCACAGAAATGCTTGGTTGCACTGAGTGCTTGGTTTGAACAGTCATTTTGTTCTTGCAGACTTCCTTTAACACTTTATTTACCAGGTTATGTAGCACAAAATATGAACAGTATATAAAATTAAAAGCAAATTTATACACTAAACATAAGAATTTATATTTACAGCCGATACCTGTGCAAATGTTATGTGGAGCCTTGATTTCTATGAGAGTCCAGCTGGTCAAGCAGTCATTGCTTCTTCTAATATGGAATAAACTTTAACTGCAAGAGTAATGCTTAATGGGGTTTAACGAGTTCAGGAAAAGCGTAGAAAAGGCATGAAATATAAAGTGCATGACTTGATAAATCCTCCCCGTGTCCCAGCACGGTCGCTCTGCCCCTGGTTCTTGTATAGTGTGATACAAATCACCCCGTACATAAGGAAATTTAAGATATTATTTTCTTCACTTTGCAGAAACCCTAAAATCATATTTGACCACTTTCATTTTTTGTTGGAGTGTCCTGAACTGATGTCGAGGTTTATGCACATCATAAAAGCTCAGGTAAGGTATGATTTGTTCTCTTATTTGTTTTTCCTCTTCATCCAAGAGCCACAATTTTTTTTTCCATGTATATAGGCATAGGAGGGCTTTTTGACTTGTACTTTTGACTGACGCCATTCATTTTATAATGTGATGTTCTGGAAATCAGAAAAAATAATTCCAAGTGTGGCGAAATTGCAAAAAAAAAAAAAAGTGCAATTTCACAATTTTTTCTAGGGCTTTTTATTTACCATGTTCAATAGACGGTAAAAATAACCTGCCAATATGTTTCTCCAGGTCAGCATTGGAGATGGCAAGCAAGTATAGTTTTTTTTTTATTTTAAAAAGTTCAAGAAACTTAAGAATATATATATATTGTTCTATTTTCCTTTTTTTTTTGTTGACGAGGCTGTGCGTGTTTTTTTTTTTTTTGCAGGTCCTTAATCGTTTTAAAACGAATTTACCATTACAATCTCCCCCCATTGAGTTGTCTCTCTTTTTTGTATTCTGTTTTATTTTAAGATGATGAATTTGTGAATTTCCTAGACACTAGGTTACTTCTAGACAGGTACGGCGGTCTTCAGCTGACCCCTTGCTGTCAAAACAACTCATTGGCTCCCCGCGATTGCTTCACGGAGCTCCGCTCCACCCGTGGCTGTTAGAGGCAGAGTGATGGCTGATTATCACAGCCATCATTTGCCGGTAAAGATGCGGGTTCAGTTTCTGAGCCCGCAACAAAGGCAGGAAGTCAGCATATGATGTAACTGTACATTGTAATTTGCTAAGGGTTTAACCAACTTTGTGATTGGCTGTTTTTATGCCTCCTATATAAAGTAGTCAAAATATTACAGCAGTACTAAACTGTAGATGTCTGGATAGTACAATGCCTTGCGAAAGTATTCAGCCCCCTTGAACTTTTCAACCTTTTCCCACATATCATGCTTCAAACATAAAGATACCAAATGTACATTTTTGGTGGAGAATTAACAACAAGTGGAACACAATTGTGAAGTTGAATTAAATTTATTGGTTATTTCATATTTTTGTGGAAATTCAAAACTGAATAGTGGGGCGTGAAATATTATTCGGCCCCTTTAACTTAATACTTTGTTGCGCCACTTGTGCTGCGATTACAACTGCAAGTTGCTTGGGGTATGTCTCTGAAAACTGCTGTTCACAAACGATCTCCATAAACCTCACTGAGCTCGAGCTGTTTGCCAAGGAAGAATGGGCAAGAATTTGAGTCTCTCGATGTACAAAACTGATAGAGACATACCCCAAGCTACTTGCAGCTGTAATCGCAGAAAAAGGTGGCGCAACAAAGTACTAAGTTCAAGGGGCTGAAAAATATTGCACTCCCCACTTTTCAGTTTTTGAATTTTCACAAAAATTTAAAATAACCAATAAATTTCGTTCAGCTTCACAATTGTGTTCCACTTGTTATTGATTCTTCACCAAAAATTTACATTTGGCATCTTTGTTTGAAGCATATGATGTGGGAAAAGGCTGAAAAGTTCAAGGGGGCCGAGTACTTTTGCAAGGCACTGTATGTAAGCAGTGTCGTATTTTTCATTATTGCATACAAAATCAGATCATTATAGCTCTGTTCCTAAAAGAATAAAACACAAAAAGCAAAACGGCTAATCAATTATGACTACATTTTGGTGTCTAAACCGTATTGATGTGTGAAATATTTACTCGGAGTACACTAATTTAGCACCACACCATATACACCAAATGATGAGGAAAAGTTTGACATGTAGCTTGACATGTTTCTGCCTCTGTAGTCTTGTACAAGGGAATTGTAATAAGAAATTTTCTGTAATACACAGCGAAACAAATTGAATCCACAATTGAAACTGGTAGAAATCCCACTGGTAGGCTATAACGATTTATTAGACTGATTGGTGGGCAATTACACTAATGTCCGATGTCGTTTTTTTGTTCTAATGTATGGAAGAATTAGCTCAATGTTCTGACTATATTATTGATCATTAAGTAGTATGATATAAACATTAGTGTTCTTTGACCATACATGGTTCATTCAAGCTGCTTTTATTTTAATATCTGTCTTTATCTATCTTATCTATCATATAAAGTTTGGGCACCTCTGGTCAAAATTACTGTTATTGTGAACAATTAGACAGGTTGAAGATTAAATTATCTCTAAAAGGGCTAAAGTTAAAGATGACACATTTTCCTTTGTATTTTAGGCAAAAAAAACATACCGTATATACTCGAGTATAAGCCGACCCGAGTATAAGCCGACCCCCCTAATTTTGCCACAAAAAACTGGGAAAACTTATTGACTCGAGTATAAGCCTAGGGTGGAAATGCAGCATTTACCGGTGAATTTCAAAAATAAAAATAGATCATTATTTCCCCATAGCTGTGCCATATAGTGCTCTGCACCGTTCATATTGCCCCATAGATGCTGCACAGGTGCCCCATATAGTGCTGTGTGCCGTTCATATTGCCCCATAGATGCTGCACAGATGCCCCATATAGTGCTGTGTGCCGTTCATACTGCCCCATAGATGCTGCACATAAATCTGTGCCATGGCCGCTGCTGCTGCTGCTGCAATAAAAAAAAAAAAAACACATACTCACCTCTCTTGATTGCAGCTCCCAGCGTCTGGTCCCGGCGCCTCCATCTTCCCGGCGTCTCTGCTCTGACTGATCAGGCAGAGGGTGCCGCGCACACTATACTTGTCATCGCGCCCTCTGGCTGAACAGTCAGAGCGCAGACGCCGGGAAGATGGAGGCGCCGGGGAGATGGAGCGGCGCCCGGCGGCTGGAACGGGGACAGGTAAGTATGATATACTTACCTAGTCCCAGCGATCCTGACGCTCACCGCCTTCCTCCCCGTCTTCTGTGCTGCAGCCTCTTCCTGTCAGCGGTCATTGGCACCGCTGATTAGAGAAATGAATAGGCGGCTCCACCCCTATGGGAGGTGGAGCCGCCTATTCATTTCTGTAATGAGCGGTCCCACGTGACCGCTGAAGAAGGGAAGAAGCTGCAGCACAGAAGCCCGTGGGACGGCAGGGACAGCGCGAGGATCGCTGGGACTAGGTAAGTATACCTCAGCGACCTCTCCCCCTCACCCGCCGACCCCACCGCTACCGTGACTCGAGTATAAGCCGAGAGGGGCACTTTCAGCCCAAAAATTTGGGCTGAAAATCTCGGTTTATACTCGAGTATATACGGTACATATTTTCGTCTTTTACTTTTTAAAAATTATAAAAAGGAAAATGGGCCAATGCAAAAATTTGAGGAAGAAAAAGAAGACTGACAGCACTCACTTATTGGGGCGCCCGGTCCACATCCAGGGAACCTTCCTGGATCATCCACATAGTCCAAAAAGAAACAAAAGACCAGCGCTCCATCCGGGTGTAGTATTCCAAAATGCAAACTTTATTGGGCCATGTAGCAGCAACGTTTCGACCCGGAGGTCTTTATCAAGCATCAATGCAAAAATTTGGTCACCCTGCATGGTTAGTACCTAGTAGTACCCCCTTCTGAAAATATCACAGCTTGTAAATGCTTTTTGTAGCCAGCCTAGAGTCTTTCAATTCTTGTTTGAGGGCTTTTCATCCATTCTTCCTAGGGAAATTCTTCCAGTTCTATGAGATTCCTGGCTCGTCTTGCATGCACTGCTATTTTCCGGTCTAGCCACAGATTTTCATTGATGTTCAGATCAGGGGACTTTCAGCCTTTTGAGGTAGTCTATTGAACTGTGCTGAAAACATTTTCTAGAAGTAATGGTGGCCATACACTTCAGATGGCTACCTCTCCCCACCCCTCTTATGTTCTCCATAGGGAGCGGAGAGGCCGCTCTGCCTGACACCCCTGATGGTGGCCCATGTCCTGGGGAGCAAAATTCCCCCAAATCTGCAGGTTCTGCTGACTTTAATGTAATGCATATAGGAGTGTTCCGTCTATCAGGCCTTGCCAATTGGTGGCTGAGCTCTACATCGCAGACATAAGGGTTTATTTCTTCTATTTCAGCCCTTCAAGGAGCGCTGTGAATGGTTTTATGAACACCTACTTGCTGGCCGGCCTGATAATGATATGGTGCACAGACCAGTCAGTGAGAATGACATATTACTAGTTCACAGAGGTATGGGTGTCTAATTTATATAATCTGATTTCATATGTAAATTCTGTTTTCTACAGAAAGTGTGATTAATCCTTTTACATCTTTAGATTCTATTTTTAGGAGTAGCTGTGAAGTGGTCTTTAAATCAAATAGTGAAAAGCTCAAGCAGGGGATCGCGGTGCGGTTCCATGGGGAGGAAGGCATGGTAGGTCTTAGTTTCTTACTGTCTAGTCTGATGATACTCTCTCATAATCCAGCTTAGTATATAAGATGGGATACTGACCTATGGGATGTTTCTAGTCATCTGTGACTTGATTCATTTGTTAGTGTACTGCCCGGGCTCATACAGAAAGCCTACATATAAGCCTGCTTTCTCGAAGTCTCAAAGTGTGATTGACGACATATCCGGTATGTAAATTATACAGGGAAAGCGGTCATTCATTGTGTGTGGCGCAGGGATAACAGACTTGAGGTATGTGTATCCATTTTTAAACTTTTTTTTTTTGCAGTGGTCTCTTTATTTTCCAGAAGCATCTCCCGAAACGACAGTTCTGGCAAATATTAGGACTGCTTTTTCTGATGACCCTTTAAAGGGACACTGTCACCTGAATTTGGAGGGAACAATCTTCAGCCATGGAGGCGGGGTTTTTGGGTTTTTGATTCACCCTTTCCTTACCCGCTGGCTGCATGCTGGCTGCAATCTTGGATTGAAGTTCATTCTCTGTCCTCCGTAGTACACGCCTGCACAAGGTGCAATCTTGCCTTGTGCAGGCATGTACTATGGAGGACAGATAATGAACTTCAATCCAAGATTGCAGCCAGCATGCAGCCAGCGGGTAAGGAAAGGGTGAATCAAAAACCCCAAAACCCTGCCTCCATGGCTGAAGATTGTTCCCTCCAAATTCAGGTGACAGTGTCCCTTTAAAGCCCCACTCTAGTGTTGTTATATTTCACTGCCGGAGAGGTTTCACTAATATATGTTTCCTGCTTGTTAGGGGAACACTTACAGGCCCCCTTCTGATCCAGGGCCTCCTGGGCGGACCGTCACTTCTCAGTGTGAGTCCATGAGAGCTGGACCCAGGTTCTTATAGATTCACATTGAGAGTTTGTGACCGGTTGGCTCTGACTTCAGGTCAGTTAGGAGCTGCGGTCAAGAGATGGCGGAATGGGACCGGAGCAATGCCAGGAAGAGCAGAAGAGCGGCCGACAAGTATTTTATTAGGGGCGGGCTACAGATATTAGTGATACCACTCTGGCGGTGAAATAAAAAAAATAAATGCCGGAGTGGTCCTTTAATTTCACACCAAATTAAGCCCCCAGAAGATTGGATCGATCACTATCTTTATCCCACTTCACATCTTTAGAGGCCTGAAGTGGTTAAAGAAGTTAGAAAACACTGAACATTTACACAAGTCATTCTGTTAATTCTTTTTGCCATTTTTTAGTGCTTTTTTCAGGTGGAATCTTCCTAAAAAAGATACTGTTTGCACATATCCTTACAGCTCTTAGCGCATTTATCTCGTACCCCCTATACCACACTGTATTTCCTGCCGTTTGGGGACCGAGATTGTGACTTGGTATACACCACTGCTTCTTTAAAGCTTTGTGATACCGAAATGTCTCCTAATTCGCTTGTGCCGATCTTGAGTTACAGCCTGTATTATTGTCTAGAGATGCATTCACCATGTTTTAGGCTTTTAGTCGGAAATCTCTCAGATCCCTTGCCGGCTCAGGGTCTTCGCTAATCTCCCCTTCAGAGAGCTGTAGTTCCCGTTACGGTACAGTAATCTGATGTAGGAAAAGCGGACTGACCCCAATAGTATAGGAGCAATATTAGGGAGCTTTCTGACAACAAGCAAAGAAACTCCAGTCTGGTATTACCCAGATTGTTTTACTACACAGCAATCTATGCATTACAGAGACGGGGAGATGCGGTCTCTGCCTTATTAGCCATGGCTTTATTTAGAGCGGTGTGCACTATTTCCTATTGATAGATTCCCTGTAATGGCAACATTTCCGGTGTAAGGAAATAGAGGGCAGCAGGGAGCGGGAGCCCTAGGACAAGTGTCTTATTTTAGTTTGTTTGTGCTGGCCTGAGCCCTTATAATAATATTTCTCCCCTGCACAGCCCCTTTTACGGTACCAGTATTCCAGAAGCAATAGTCAGGTGTTTTCTATATACGGTACATTTGTCTTGCAGGGACAAGGAGTCGTCCGGGAATGGTTTGATATTCTTTCTTCTGAAATCATTAATCCGGATTATGCACTTTTCACACAATCTGCAGATGGTGGGTATATAAGAGACCATATTTGATGACCATTAACTCCCCCAAGAAAAACGTCTCAGATTTGCTTCTTGTGTCTCTCCGTTTTAATTTTGGAACAGGAACAACTTTCCAGCCAAACAGTAACTCCTCGGTGAATCCGGACCACTTGAACTATTTCCGGTTTGCTGGGGAAATCCTGGGCCTTGCCCTTTACCACCGACAGCTGGTCAACATTTACTTCACCAGGTCCTTTTACAAGCACATCCTTGGTATGATCGCAGGCTATTCTCCGTCCTTGATGGTTGGTAATGGGGGGTTTACCTGTGTACGAGGAAACAATGATCGACGTCTGTGTGTCTGCCGATGACCTCATGTTCAGGGTCCTTGGTTCTGAAGACCACTTCTGTAGCATCAGCTATTAAGGAAAGCAATTTCTCTGAATGTGTTTATCGTGCTCTTTTTATTGTATAAGTTGTATTTGTGTGTGTTGTATTTTATTCACGTAGACCACCACCAAATTTTTCTCCATTTAAAAAAACAAAGCAAAACATTAAAAACGAATTTATTAAAGATTTTCATTTTTTTTTATCTTGCATTTTTGACACTTTACAGCTCATTTGATTTATGAAGAAAGATTATTACGGTAATCACACGCTACTGAAAAGAACAACATCAAACGCAGCTGCAAAAACACCAAAAAAAGTAGCAAATATTCCATAAATAAATACATGTCATTTAAAAAAAAAAAAAAAATAGCATGATATTTTTTACCAAAAATACTGGTGAGATCTGAATCATAACCAGTATGATCATTATGAAGGCAGAGTATGTTACATAGTGAGATCTTTTCTGATGGCCACCTAAAAAATCTGCTAATATAGACAGATAAATGGCAGTCAGTCCTTGTGTTAGTTGGGTGCAGTACATTAATTCCACTGAAGAGGGCAGCCTTGCGCTATAAATGCTCACACTAGTAAATTGGCCGGAAAGAAATCTGTTCCTAAATATCTGCATGCTTTTATACTGCAGGTATCCCAGTAAATTATCAGGACGTGGCCTCCATTGACCCAGAATACGCCAAGAACTTGCAGTGGATTTTAGATAATGATATTAGTGACCTGGGACTGGAACTTACTTTCTCTGTGGAGACCGATGTGTTTGGAGCCATGGAAGAAGTGCCCTTAAAACCAGGAGGGGCAAGCCTAGTTGTTACACAGGAGAACAAGGTGAGTGATGAGATCAGTGTGGAGATGTGCTTGTAAACTGTCTCTGGAAAGATACACTTCACGCTCTGATATCGTTCCGAAATTACTGTATGTGTTCCTTCGGGGTATGATATCTGTATGGAGAATTCCACCCCTTAAGGAGGCTCTGCTGCCATTAGTCAGTGACATTCCTAATCCATCATATTATTAACCGTGCTAAACTGTTGTATTCCTCGGAATTCCCTAAACATGGGAGATTGCAGGCCCCTGGATGAGCCGAGGGGTAAGAAGTTGCACCAGATAACAGCCCATCAAGATGATCGCCTCTATTCCACTGAATTATACATGAATGCCCTGCGTGGAGCTGCGAGGTGGCACTCAGCATTACCGAATCTCTGATGTTATTTTGGGCGCCGCGCTTCCCTCTATTAATATTTCTATTTAATCAGCAGCCTGTTATCCCAACAGCATCGCGGGCGCCGAAAATTATGACAGTGCTCCATTTATTAGCAGAAATAATATGCATTCGGTGTCATGGTGCTCAGATCCATCATTTGTCACAAAGCGTCAGCGCAGAAAAATGTTGAGATTCTGCTCCCTGCCACATTTTTAATTATGAACATCCATTTTCCGATGACAAATTCACAGATTGACTTGAAGGGAGAAGCCGGCCTTATGTTTCAGTAAATGTCTCCACTTTTTGTCTGGGGGAGAGCCGCAGAACAATGGTGCATGATTGACGACTCGGCTGATTCAGGGCTGAAGGCTAACTAATGGCGTGCGCTATTCTTCTTACATGTGTACCAATGCTGGGAAATTCCGATCACCTTGCTGGCAGACATTGTGCCAGCTACAGGTCAGGCCGGAGTTTCTGGGGCAACGTCCCGATTTCTGGATGATGTAGATCTTATTTTCTCGCGCTCTCAGTTCCCTTTACGTCTTTATTTTTAATCACACTTTTTTTTTCTTCTCTATGTTCTTACAAGTAACACTAGGAGGCCGCTGCTATCCGTCCGTCCTAATCCCGTTTTAATGGCTCGGCTTATAAAGGAAGGACATTAGAGTAATGATTTGAGATGTTCTTTATGGAAACTATTAACCCAGACAACAACAGCAGTGCCACACAAATGGCTGGAGACGGAACGTGCGTTGATAGATTATATAGGGGAACCAGGAAATGATTTTTTTTTCTTTTCTAGTTGCAAAGTTCCTTATTCTGTTTATGGATTCTGCACTTTCACGCTACATGTTTCATGTTAGGTTTATTGTTGTGCTGCATTATTATTTTTTTTTTTTTTTCATTTTTTCATGTCATATCATCTTTAGAACAAACACTGTAGTTCAGATGTTTGCCCATGAAACGTTTTCTAGTCTACATCCGTTCCTGAGCTTCATTTATACTATTAGCCTTGACCTTCGCTGTGCAAGATCACCCCCCACACGCTCCCCTTCTGCAAGTCTGTTCAGCAGGCACTTAGGTCGCTTTTCTGGCCTGTTCGGCAAATTTCTTTTTCACACCGACGTTCACAGTAGAGCACATTTCATTAGCCGCAAGTGCCTTCCAAGACAGAGTGCACGAAAGAAAACACACTGTGAGAACCCTGTGCCTGCATTTGTGTGTATGTTCATATATGTATGTCATGTGTGTTTATACATGCAATGTTTTTATGAAGATATAAAAGTCTGTGTGTATGTATATGTATATATATATATATATATTATATATATAGTATAATGTGTGTGTATGTATACTGTAGTACATTAACGCTTAATTTAAGTCTGTAAAAAATTAGATTACACAGCACATAAGTGCTTGATTTATGCCAAAGATATCATTTTGCGATGAGCCTTCAGTTTTAATTGCTATGCTTATTCCGGTTTAGACAGCCGTTCAATTAACTGTGAATGTGGAAAAGTGCTTTGTATCCTTCAATGCGCTCGTTTTCTAGTTAATCGCGTTTTTGATAAAAGCAGATCCTGTGGAAATGAGTCTGTGTTCCGTACCTGCTTGGATCCGCACAGTAAACATCTTTGCTGCCTGTTTTTCTTTAGTCTGAGGAGTGCTGACCTCTTAACAATTGCTGGAGGGTAGCTCCGGCAATTTCTTTTTACTGTGTGAAATGCATACATCTGCAAGACGCAGACATGTAGAGAAAAGCACAGCACAAACGAACAGCACTTTCTTTTCGGTAAGGAATTGTGTATCCTGCTACATATGGGGTACTATGCCAAGATGTCTAGCACCTGGTTATATTTTGCAGGATTTAGGCTATGTGCACAGCATTTTTTTCCGTGCAGAAATGCTGCAGATCCGCAAGGTGATTTACAGTACAAAGTAAATCAATAGAAAAAAAATGCTGTGCTAATGGTGCAGAAAATTCCGCACGGAAAACGCAGCGGATTGAAAGAAGAATCATGTAACTTCTTTAGTGCAGATCTGCAGCGTTTCTGCACCCTTCCATTATAGAAATCCGCAGGGGTAAAAAATGCATGAAATCCGCACAAAATCTGCAGCAAATCCGCAACAAAAACGCACAAAATCCGCAAGAAAAAAGCATCAAATCTGCACCTGCGTTTTCTGCCAGGAGATGCAGATTTTGTGCAGAAAATTCTGCACCCAAATCTGCAACGTGTGCACATAGCGGGCTCATGCAGCATAGAATTGTGGATATGAACACTTTGTTAAATTCTCGTGTTATTGTGACATTTGTTGCAAAAAGCTTAAAATTGTGGAAGAATAAACTGTTGACATCCATCATTCTGCTCTTCATTAATGCTGATGTGCCCCAAATTCTATCAGCGTGTGTGTTTTGTCTCACCATTCAGTGGACATCTAACTTGGGTTTCCCTATGATGTTTTTACAGTGCATGGTCTGCAATGGAAAGCCACCAGTCAAAGATGGGCAGTACTTGGAGCAATTTGGGTGGTAAATTCTTGACTATTATTCCTTTATGTTCAATTTTGGAGAAGGGACTAGAGGAATAGATTAAAGCTATGTGCACACGTTCAGGAATTTTTGCGTTTTTTTCCATGTTTTTTTGCTATAGAACCGCGAAAACCCCCCCGCATACATTAAGCATCCTATTTATTAGAATGCAGTCAGCATTTTTTGTTCACATGTTGCGTTTTTTTTTGCATTCCGGAAAAAAAACCGCAGCATGTTCATTCTTTTTGCGGAATCGCGAGGATTCCGCACACATAGTAACATAGTAACATAGTTAGTAAGGCCGAAAAAAGACATTTGTCCATCCAGTTCAGCCTATATTCCATCATAATAAATCCCCAGATCTACGTCCTTCTACAGAACCTAATAATTGTATGATACAATATTGTTCTGCTCCAGGAAGACATCCAGGCCTCTCATAGTAACATAGCAATAGGAATGCATTGACCCGCTTACTTTCCGCATGGGGCTATGCCCACCATGCGGGAAGTAAGCTGATCATGTGCGTTTGGTACCCAGGGTCCAGGCCCTGGGAACCATATAATTGTTTAAAAAAAATAAAATAAAAAAAAGAATTAAAATAAAAAATCGTGATATTCTCACCTTCCGGCAGCCTTCCCGCTCCTCGCGATGCTCCCATCGCGAGGAGCGGGAAAGCTGCAGGGGACACCGGAAGGTAAGAGTATCACAATTTTTTATTTATTTATTTTTTATTATTTTTAACATTATATCTTTTTACTATTGATGCTGCATAGGCAGCATCAATAGTAAAGAGTTGGTCACACTTGTCAAACACTATGTTTGACAAGTGTGACCAACCTGTCAGTCAGTTTTCCAAGCGATGCTACAGATCGCTTGGAAAACGCTATTGTTTAGCGGGAAAACGCGTTCCAATGCCGCATGCGTTTTTCCCGCTGCAGGGAGTTCCAGAATTGCCGCAGACATTTCCGCGGCAATTCCGGACGTGTGCACATAGCCTTAAGTTGAACAGACCAGCCAACAATGTTTTGTGTGTAGGAGTCTCGCAACTCTCCCACTTCAGATGATGTCGGGGGAGAGAAGGTTGGGTGGTTTGGAATCAAGCTCTGATCCTGTTATACATCTATAGATATGCCTTGGATCCGTATCATACGAACTGATAATATGGTATAACCAGTTCTGTAAACACAGGCATATTCCTTAGAAGCAGCCTACAGAAGTTACCCACATGGACACTCCCAACATGCTAACTCCTACAAAGACATGGAGTCAATAGTCCACGATATAATGTATAGTTCAAAAAGTTCATTATATTAACAGGCATAAAAATCCAATCATAACAAATGAAAAATCTGGAGCAGAGACTTGGGTATGGGTGGTCCACATTCGGGTAAAAATGTACATGTATATAAACATTTCGTCCCATATACTGCTAGTGCATCATTGATTTCCTTTCTGATTAAGATCATTGGCAGGCTCTTTACTTTAAATGGATTTTTATGCCTGTTTTTGTGTATACTATAATAAACTTTTTTGATTATGTACTATACTGTGGACTATTGACTCCATGTTTTTGTAGGACTTGCCTACAGATATGCCGTTGTCAGCGGTGTCCGGCAGTGGTATATTCGGCCCTTCCTGTGAAACAGTTTTTTTCTGTATGTGGAAGTCTGGAACGATAGTGTCAGCCAAACGAGTTCCCTGCCAACAAGTCTGTAAGGTTTCTGGGCACCTTTAGTTGTTCTGCTGTACAAATATGTTCCTTCATTATTTTGGCGGTTGAGAGCAGGGCTGGATTAAGGTTGGTGCCGGAATCGAGGCAAAAATTAATTGGAGGACCTCTCCCTAGTAATAGTGTTATAATCTCTGCCTGACTTGAAGAGATCCCGTCAACTCCGAAGATTTGCCCATTTTAGAAAATATACCCCATGCAGTAATAATGCGGGATCACCTATTGGAACTCCGTGTTGCCCTATAACTCCTTCTGAAAATGCATGAATACATTGAAAACTGGACACTACTGTTCTTCCTGCCAGAAGGGTGTATTCTTACACATTCTGGCACTTGGTGTCCAGTTAGTCATGACAAGTGCCAGACTCTCTAAGAGAAAACATCACCTCCATACGCCGTCATTAGTGAATAGCAACCGGAGAAAAGGTGCTTGGTTCTTCCTGTGATTATGGCTATCTGATCAGCACCTGCTCCATACAGAAGCTAGCAGACTGCGTGTACACCTTACACCACAGATCCCATGATGATGCCTATCCCAGCCAGCTGCTATTGGTTGCTTGTGAGTCAATCCTGTGTTACTTCTTAATAGGTCTTCTCATGAATGCCAGGACAGGTTGGCACAGCATTCTGGTCAGTCTTACCCATAGAATACCTTTTTCAGTAGAAGGGTCCCACTGTGTCCTATAATAATAGGATAATCTAAGGGTTTTTGTCTAGTTTTCTAGTGATCTATGGTAGAGGAGGATTTATTGGCTGCATGACTGGTGGTCTAAAATATTGAAGTGGTTAATGTTCATTTCTCTGGATGTTTACGGTAGTAAGAGTTAAAACCTGGGTGAAGCAGCATTTTTTTTTTTACTAAACCTTATTTGGCTGTAGAAATGCCTATGGTTTCCCTAACAGAACCTGACTGTGATGTGATGGGAGCACTGGTGGTGACATTGCTCGTCTGCCACTAGTGATGGACCAGCGGTGGTCTTGGCCTTTGCCATGTTTTTTTGTCATAAAGGATGTTTGCCATACTGTGTATAGCATAGCCGAATGTGGCTGTCACGGGGCTACCATGACAGAGAGGTTCCAGAGAACTGCAGCGCTCTGGGCCTCATTCACACACGATAAACAGAAGCTATTCTCCCGAATTCTGACCTGGCTGTAATGTGCCAGCAGAGCAGGAGTTAAACCTTGTTACTGAAGTTACTGAGAGCTTGGTCTCTCAGCTGATTTGGTTTTTGTAATCTCCGCTCCTGTATAGACTCAGCTTTGACTACAACTGTTGTCAGTGATCAGTTCTGCTGCCTTGCTTGAAGTGGGAAGGAGCGTGGTGTTGGAGCTTGGAGGTTTATTTACAGAGATTGTTGTCTGCTGTTTTGGTTGCATGTTAAACCTGTTTTCCTTCCTTGTTTTTTCCTTCTCTTCCCTTCTCTGTGTTTCCTCTGTGTTTGTGTGAGCATTTGGTGAGTTTGAGATTTTAGTTACCTTGTCTGCATACCCTGTTTAATTGTCGTATTTATACACTGGTGCAGTCCTCCTCCCTTGGGGGGGAGAGGGGCCCCTCATAGGGCCTGCACAGGAGACAGGGATACGCTGGTGGCTCAGGCCTCCTAACCATTATAGGTACCCCTGAGATAAGGGAAAGCCAGGGCCCCATTATAGTGGCAGGGACAGGTGCGGGTCCCAGTACGCCGTCCTGCCCCTTTATCGCTGTTAACTGCGTGACAGTGGCCTTCTGGATGGTATGAGAATAATCCATCACAAGCTGTTTTCCTCTAGCCACCCAATCACATGTTCTGAATCTAAACAACTAATAAGTCTACTCCCGACTAAAATATAAAAATGTTACTGTGGTGGCTGTCTTTTGTATTTACCATCAAATCATTTTCTCTGAATTAACAGAGGGAAACAAACCTTAATACACAAAACTCAATCATTGTGCCAGCTAATTTCAGGTACATGGTGTACTGTGATGTCACATGTCCATGGGTGGAGCTCATTCCCATTACTTTCATTAAAGCTTCCAAGGGATTAATTCCCTTTAAAGGCAATCTGTCAGCAGGATTAAGCCTCCTAAGCCATCTATCTATTATATACACACACACACACACACCTATATGTCCGGGATTGGCATCTGCACCGTCGCAGCTACAGCCACAAAATTTTGCACAGTCACACGTCTGGACCCCGAGAGCATCATAGGCTATGTTGTGAGGCGAAATTTTAACCCCGCACGTTCCAATTCACCAAACAATTTTGCCTCTATCTACATAATGGGGAAAAAAGTGAAAGGAAAAGTATTGGAGGCAAATTGACAGCTGCCAGATGTGAACAAGGGGGACTTAAAGAGTGAGAGCGATGGTGCCAAAGAGTATATACCGTACAGTTGCTAAGGTGGGGCCCCGACATGGGATACTCACCACACACGGGGATATGAACACACAAAATGTGCCACACACTACCACGTGCTTGAACACATATACCACCCTCAGCACACATTTCACCACACATACACCAACCTCGCCACATAAAAGTCGAAACACAAAAGTCGCCACTCAAAACTTACCACGCACAAAATTCGCCACATGCAAAACTAGGTTCTCGCAAAACTATCCACACGTGCAAAGCTCACCTCATGGAAAACTCACCACACGCAAAACTTGCACACGCGGAAAAATTGCCACATGCACAAAAGTTGCAACACATGCAAAAGTTGCCTCACACAAAACTTGCACATACTCAAAACGCACCACACATAAAACTCACTACGCGCAAAACTTGCTACACACAACTTGCTACACTAACCTGTCACATGCATGTCGCCACACAAAAGTCGTTCATGTTAGCACACATGAAACTCGCCCTATAACACACACAAGTCTGGTATTATCCTTCAAAAATAAAAATCTGATTAATAAGCAGACAAACTACAAGAGCAACAAATGTACCATATAGGAAATACGGCAGCTGTCAGTCACATGACCTGTCTATTATGTGTATGTGTGAGCTAATATATACAGCCAGGGGGGAGGGCTTCCTGTTGGCTGGGGATTTATCAGGCTGCCAATTTAGCTTACAAATACTGAGGTAAAAATACTGAACAAATAACGTGTGAACGAGGTCTAATACAGGAGGAGATGACATACAGGTACATACTATATACAGGAGGAGATGACACACAGGTATATACTATATACAGGAGGAGATGACATACAGGTACATACTATATACAGGGGAGATGACACACACATATATACTATATACAGGGGAGATGACATACAGGTACATACTATATACAGGGGAGATAACACACAGGTATATACTATATACAGGAGGAGATGACACACAGGTATATACTATATATAGGAGGAGATGACACACATATATACTATATACAGGAGGAGATGACTTACAGGTGTATACTATATACAGGAGGAGATGACATACAGGTAATTATATATAATTATATATAAGAGGAGATGACATACACTATGCTGTAAGATCTGGACGCTGCGGGTTGGAGGGTGCACAAGTACACAGCGTCCATCCTGCAGCGTTTACTGACCGTGGACACATACTCTTAATAGTAGCGTATGCCTCTTTATGCCTTGTCATGAATCTGACTCCAGTAGACATGAACAGATGCATAGACATAAAAATAGGCAACTACCAAACTGGCCATCTAGGGTAAAGCAATGGTTATTGTACCCAATACATGACAGCTATTTTTGACCCCATTATTGCTCTTAATCGAGCTTGGTGAAGACCAGTAATGGGTCAAAATCTGTCCATCATGTATTGGGCTCAATAAACTGAGCGTATGAAGCGATCACCTGCCTATGGCTTCATTACCACGGTTCCTTGGTGTTTAGACTCTGATGGTAGAATGCCGCTGACCGTTCTGATCATCATTGTAGTAAGATTTATAGTAAGGCACACCACAGCTCGCCATGAATTAGAGAAACGGGTGCCTCCTCACACTAGCCCGCCCTGCTTCACCCATTTTGGCGGATCTGGCCGAAACTGATGTAAAAATGACAAAAAAAACGCAAAATATTTGCTCATTTCTTGTAACTAAAGTATTTTACGCCCGATTCTGGCAGAAACACTTTGGTGAACCGGAGGCATGTCAGGTATATATATATATATATATATATATATATATATATATATATATATATATATATATATATATATATATATATATATATATATATATATATACACACACACCTGACATGCCTCCGGTTCACCAAAGTGTTTCTGCCAGAATCGGGCGTAAAATAATGTCAGGTGTGTATATATATATATATATATATATATATATATATATATATATATATATATATATATATATGTATATATACACACACCTGACATGCCTCCGGTTCACCAAAGTTGTAAAATACTATATATATATATATATATATATATATCTTTTAACCCTACATTTTTCTGAAATCACCACAAAATGTAAAACAAAAATAAAAAAGCACACAACATGCGAATAACCTGAGTACTTCCTTCACACTCAGAGTAATTAAGTACTTATTGATTCTTTTTTTTTAAACTCTAGAGATCCAAAATTCTTATCATTATAGATCTTTTTTTAGGGATCCTAAGTATTTTATTTCTTTTTTAATACAGAGCTTTTTATCTTTCTTTGTTTGCCTGTCAGATAGGGAAGCCTAAGGGTATGTGCACGCGTAGAAAGATCCTCTGCGGATTTTTCCGCAGCGGATTTGATAAATCCGCAGTGCAAAACCGCTGCGTTTTTTCCTGCGGAATTATCGCGGTTTCTACTGCGGATTCCGCTGGGGATTTACATCTGCAGTTTTCTATTGGAGCAGGTGTAAAAACGCTGCGGATTTCGCACAAAGAATTGACATGCTGCGGAAAATAAAATGCTGCGTTTCCACGCGTTTTTTTCCGCAGCATGCGCACTGCGGATTTCGTTTCCCATAGGTTTACATTGTACTGTAAACTCATGGGAAACTGCTGCGGATCCGCAGCTGCGGAAACGCTGTGGATCCGCAGCAACATCCGCAGCGTGTGCACATACCCTGTTTTCTGCATACATATTTATTATGGTCTTCGATGAATAAATTCATATCTATTAAAAGACTTCGATATAAATAAGCTATATGAAAAGTTAAACAACTTTCTATGATACTTTGGGTTTCGATACCTCACTTTTGTGAGATTTGTTTGCTGTGAGTCAATGTGGACATTCTTGTTTACATCCGCAGGCAGCAAACCAGTACATAACCATTACTTCTCTCATCTGGGAAATAGTCTCTGAGCGAAACAGCCTAGAATCCAGCCTTATACTGTGTTACAGAAATATGTGAAAGCTTACTCTGCCCTGAATGAGCATTTGAGAAGTTAGCCAGAAGTAGAAGATGGTTGAGTTTTAGTGCTGAATCAGACTACATATGGATTGCCTGTAGTCTGTTATCATGGGGACACATGTCTGTTGAGGAGCTGCGAACACAAAATTAAAGACCATTTTCAATTGTCTTTTATCATTTTATATTTATTGGGTGACTACGAAAAAAACACACAAAATTAATCTCTATATCTGAGAGCAACATGATGTGGTTGCAGAGACCCTGATTCCAGCGTTACTATCAATTACTGGGCTGCCAGTAATCATTTTTATATCAGGAGCAGATTATCATTTGAAGACTAGTAAACCTGCTGCCATGTTAACCCCCATATCATGAACTCTGTTTAACCCCTCCCTAATACTGATTGTCAGCTTTCTGGCTATGCACAGTGTACATAGAATGCTACCAATCAGCGGTACGGGGCCGGGTTATGCGGGGAACTGGTAGATCTGGTACTTTATCAGTACTGCAGCAAACAGCCCAGTAAGTGATACATCGCTGGAATCGGGGTCTCTGCCCCTGCATTATGCTGCTCTCAGATGGCGTAGTAGCAAAAATCTGGTTTAAGCTCTGATGCAGTGTATCTCCAAGTAATTCTACACCTTGCACAGATTATGGGTGACATTAAAGAAACACTCCCACTAACATTTTTATTGCTTAAATGTATGCGAATGTAGTGTAGTGTGAGTGTATTAATATTCTCACCTAGTGCTGCTCTCTCCGGGATCCAGCGCCATTCTTCTCTTCTGAATGTCACCTTCACTCTGCAGACTCCTCCAGGTCGCACTGCGCTCTGGGTGTTCCGGAAGTGATTTTTACCATGTAAGTCTATGGATCGTAAGAACGAGGCTCAATGTAGAAGAGACTTCTGGCTCATGTATAGAGTGTAGCATGAGCCCGCAGATCTCGTTTGCAGAAGAGAGGCACTGAGAAGAGCAGAAGCCCGGCACTGGATGCCGGAGAGAGCGGCTCTAGGCGAGTATATTAATACACTCATACTACATTACGTATATATATAGAAACACATTTAAACGATAACAATGGTAGTGGAAGTGCATCTTTAAAGGTGGAAAAAGTTCTGAAATTATTCTTCTTGGTATGATTTTTTTTTTACATGACAAACATTTGGAATTAGAGGAGTGTAGACATTTTATATCCACTGTATTAAAAAGATTCTTATTTTCGTGTGTACTGATCAAATAAAAAAATTATTAATGGTTTAATGTGTTCTAATGGAGATTCACAAACTATTTAGTTTTGACCTTTTTTGCAGTTTCAGGCAGATCGGGAACGGCCGCTCACAGCCCCAAAAATGCGGAGGCGTGTAGTTGGCAAACTTGTTACGAGTGATTATTTTGCAGGTAAACTCCAGTATATTCAGTCTCCCATGACAGCACCACGCCTTTCAAGGACAGGAAACCTACAGACATAAAAGGGCAGAACCTCTCTCCCACACCAGTTGGTTCGACCAGATTGTGCAGATGTGGGGTTGTCCGGATATAGACTTTTTTGCCATCAGGGGAAGCAAGGGTGCATTGGATCTGTTCTCTAAACCCCAGAGAAGGTCCACACAGTGTCGATGCTCTGCTGATTCCACGGGACTTCAGTCTGGCGTATGTCCCCCTTCCCGATAGGCCTGATTCCGTTGGTATTGAGAAAGATCCAGGAAAACAGGGAATGAGTTCTTAGTCACCGCCTTTTGGCCCAAAAGGCCATGGTTTTCCTGGCTCACAAATCCATCCAGAACTTTCAGATCTCATCTCCCAAGGACCAATCTTCCATCCACGAGTGTCCAGCCTACATCTGACAGCGTGGAGTTTGAGATGGTGCTGTTTATAGGGAAATGTTTTCTCACAATCTAGTGGCCACTCTACTTCAGAGTGGCAAGGTATCACAACAAAGATATATGCTGGAACCTGGAAGAAGTTTCTATCTACCTCAAATGCAGAAATTAGGGGGGGAAGGTCCTGATAGGAAGAGTTCTGGAGTTCCTACAAAAGGGCCTGGAGATGGGACTAGCCACTAACACCCTCAAAGTCCAGGTATCAGGTCTGGGAGCCCTATAAAGTTGTGATTTGGCTGGGAATTATTGGGTGGCTAGGTTTATTGGGGCATCGGCTAGGTCTACTGTATGCTCGTCTTTAAAGAGTGAATAATGCCTTGGGATCTAAACCTAGTTCTAACATCGTTGACAGAATCTCCTTTCGAGCACATTGACTTAGCCCCAATAAAAACTCTTTCCCCTAAGAAGGCCCTTCTTGTTGCATTAGCATCTGCCTGTAGGGTTAGTGACGTTCAGGCCCTTTCCAGACTTCCACCATATACCCAGTTACTGGAAGATAGGGTTATCTTTGAAGCTGAAACCGTCTTACCTACCAAAAGTAGCCTCTAAATTTCACGCTTCAGCAGATAGTTCTTCCTTCCTTCTCTGCCAACCCTGGGACACAGAAGGAAGCGAAGCTGTATTCACTTGATGTCAGGAGATGCCTGGTCAGATATGATTCAATGACTAACCCTTGGCGAAGGGATAATTCGTTATTTGTGTCCTTTCAGGTGGCTAGGGAGGGGCTTATGGTTTCAAAATGCACTTTAGCTAGATGGATCAGGGAAGCCATTTCATTAGCTTATTCAGCAATTGGTAAGGCAGCACTGGAAGGTCTGCAGGCTCACTCCACATGACCCGTGGCGGCTTCCTGGCCAGAGAGATTGGAGGTAGATTGAGCAGATATGTAAGGCGGCTACGTGGTCTTCTCCTTCCATGTTTTATAAGCGTTATAGGCTTGATATGGGTGCTTCTCCTATCTCACTTTTGGGAGAAGGGTGCTTGAGACTGTGGTCCTGCCCTATTTTCTTACCTCTCTGTAATTCTGTCCTGGTGCTGTTATGGGAGACCGCATAAAGTGTCTTAGTTACTTACCAGTAGCGGGATTTTTTGGAGCCCATGACAGCACCCTTATATTCCCTTTCTTCACATGTGGGTGAGCACTTGTTTTACTTGTACATAATCACATGTGAGAAATTATTGGTGTCCAGAATAATGTATAATGGGCAAGTAACCTTGGAGGTCCTCTCATGGTCTGTAATCCAACTGATGCGGGAGATAGGTGCCGCCCTTTTATGTCTGTAGGTTTCTTGTCCTTGAAGGGCGGATCCTCTCTCGTGTTGCAGTCATGGGCTCTGAAAAATCCTGTTACCGGTAAGTAATTAAGACTTTTACTTACAAAACCAGTTTAAAGCTGTTTACCTGCAAAATCGTTCTGCCATTATTTGACAGGTGCGCCTAATGCATATTCGGCTGCTGCCACGCGCACCTACAACTGTGGCCAGAAGCTTCTGAAATGTGTTCTAAAAGGGGGTAACACTACAGGGAGGTTACCTGCATATTCCTGAGCGGCCAGAGTTGGTGTGAAGTGATCATTGGGAAAATAAGTAATCTGACAACTGCCTCCTACCTGCCAGCGCCTGAGACTCTTGGTTTGATTGGTCAACCTGGAGCGATGTCACCTGTGCCGCGCCAGGCCGTCTAATCAATAGGAGAACCTCGGATTCTGGGAAGTAGGAGGATGTTGTCAGCTTTCTTATTATGCAACTGATGTTGCTGATGGACCTGGTCCTGCAAATTTAGACCAACTCTGAGCCGCCGTTATAATGCTTACATGGGCCAATAACCTCTTCATAGTGCTGGATGTATTTATGGTAGCATATTAAAATAAGCCGTGCAAAAACAGAGAAAAAGATTGATTGTTATTTCTAATGGCTGTATATTTCTTCCACAGAATTCACAGTGTGTACTCTTTGTAAATAACCCATGTACTATAGTGACATGTCTGAGGCCTGAACATACAGTATGTGCGTGCATCCATAGAATATTCTCTCCTATTCCGTTCTGTCCCCTTTGTCCTTTCCCTTATTTCTGTGTGTGCGAGGCCTCTTGCTTCCACCAGATGTCACTGTACCTCTGCTCTGCTGCGGATTTAATATCTGCCAATTTTCCAACCTAATCTTGTTACACAATATTTAGGATGCATTTATGTGTATGTTCAGTAATTTGCAATGGTGTTTTAAAAAAAAAAATGATTAAAAAAAATAATTTGTTGTACGCATTAATGCGGCACCTAATAGTCAGCAGCCCTGAAGCCTTGTTACCGGCAACAATACAATGATGCAAGATGGAGAATCCATTTTCTTGAAGAATGTCGTGTCCCAAAATGTAGTTTCATAGTTTATTTCTGCAAAAAATAAAATGTCAAAGCCAGACGTGATATTAGATGAAGGGTTACTTCTGTAATCAAACACGCAGCAGACACATTGAATTTGGATGCCTCTTTCTCTCTGTCTCTTTTTTTTAATCATTTTTCTCTATCGCAGGCGGAATATGTCCAGCTTGTTACTGAACTTCGCATGACCAGAGCCATTCAGCCACAAATCGATGGATTTTTGCAGGGGTTCCACATGTTCATACCACCTTCGTTAATACAGCTTTTTGATGAATTTGAGCTGGTGAGCATTATATTTTTTTTAATACTTTTTATTGTGCTTTAATACATTGCGGTTGCATTTTTTAGCCTAATCAATTTCTTTAAGGTCACCGGTGTTCCCTCTTTAGTGGTAACCATATATATTGCTCAATGATTGTGCTTTTTTTCTTTTCTTTTTCCCTTTTTTATAACTTTTTCCATAATATCTGCAAGTTTGTGCAGTCCTAGCTTAATGTGGTTTTTTATGGTCTTCAAAAATATTGATATGAAATGTGATATCCAGCATCCAGCGACCCCCGCCATCCTAAAAGGTGACACTGGCGAGTGCTTAGGTCCTGGGAATGAATGACGGCTCTGTAGCATCTATGATATGATTTGTCGCCGCTGCCATGGTTCATGGTGAGACTTGATTCAATTAATAGCAGAAAGCTACAGATTAAAATGACTGTACTGGCTTCTCCTTTTTTTATATATACACATATATGTGTATTTACTTATTTTATAGGGATATACAGTATGTATGAAATGGTTTTGTGCTGAAATGTCCTGATTTTTGCTCCATGGCAAAGTTGCTTAAAGGGATTTTCCATTGCTGAAATATTGGTGGCGCTGTAGTGATGTTTGGATGCAAGTCTGGTACCTGGGCTCGGTCATATTCCAGTGAAAGGAATGGACATGAATTACAACCAAATGTATAGCGTTGTCCCTGGTGAACAGTAAAGAGGGGACATATCACTTAATGATGTCTTGTGGCCTTTGTTCAGCTCATATTCATGGGAGTTGGGCCCCACTCATCATATAGAAATGCCAATGCTATTCATTAATGATTTTCAGCTCATCTTCTGTCTTCAGGAGCACACCGCTCCCCAGCCTTCCATCTTCCTGCTTGCCGGGGGCGGTGCACTTCTGAAGATTGACAGTTCAGACCAGCAGCATTGTCCTGCCACTGAGCGCTCCATTAATACTAGCAGAGTCCTCTTTCCCTCTGAAGCGCTGGCTGGATCCATGGTTGCAGCCATGTTCAGATGATGCTTGCACGCTCTATAGTGAACAGCTTGTAAGCGTGCGCTCATTGCCTAGTAGACTGGCCGCTTTGAGGTGGCTGGTAACCTAAGTAACGAGAACAGTAAACTATAGAATAAAAAATCCCTTTGCAATTTACTTGTTATTGCGAACCCTCTCCGTTCTCAAGAACAAAGTTGCTAGTTTATACATGTCATAGCTGTCCCAAAATAGTATCCAAAAAAACATTGTCGCCCCACAAAAATAAGCAGTCACTCGCCTCCATCAACTAAAAAAATGAAAATGTTTCAGGTCTCTCATAATGGCGAGACCATCAGAATTTTGTTTCCCTTTTCCAGTACACGATTTGGTAAAACGAATGAAGTAGTTCAAAGGTACAACTCATCCTGCAAAAAACAAGCCCTCATATGGTTATATTGACAGAAAAATAAAAAAGTTATTGCTTTTGGAAGAAGGGAGGAAAAAATGAAAACGCAAAAACGGAAAATGTACCCGATCGGAAAAGGGGTTACAAACTTCTATTGTCAGACTACTTTAACTATGAGCATAACCCACCAGTCTCTATAGACTACTGTTAATAGCATAGCCTAACAATTGTGTAACGGACTGACCTAAGAGCTGGATGATGTCTTTTTGTCACTGATTGTTTGAAGGACTTCTCTAGGAATATAGAAAAAATTCTGTAAAGATCATCATGGTTAAATGAATAAATACATTTAACTGGAAAATTTTGATAGTAGCTGTCTTACTACACTGACAAAAACCTTACCTACAATAATTCTAGAGCAGATGTCTGTGAGCATGTGCAGTAAGTAGCTCCACGGCTGTCACATATACATAGCTTGACGGTATGAGCTGTAGGTCATCTCCATGTCACAGCCGTGGAGCTTCCTACTGCACATGCTCCTCACTTGTACCTGTGTCCTAACATTGCAGCACAGCTTTCTGTCATTTTATCAAGACCGCAGCCATTTTAATGTACTATAATGATCACCACTGTAGACAAAAAAAGATGTGATTTGCTGACTAAGGGTATTTAGGAATTTTATTGATCAGATTTGATTTGTCAGGAACATGTCTTTAAAGGGAAACTGTCACCACATTTGACCTATCTAAACTATTAATATGGGGACACAGGCTACAGAATGCTCATAGGAGTCCTCTCTGTGTGTCTTTTATCAGATGTGTTGTTGCTGAGAAATCCTCTTTTATCACTTTATATAATTGCCCTCTTCCAGGCTCTAGGGAGGATGGCGCCTGGAAGATAACTCTGCCTCCAGAGATTATTTTACATGAAGGGGAGTTACCAGTGTGAGGTATAATGGCCGCTCTCTGCTCTCCTGATCCCACTGCAGAGCTGTGTGTGATTGTACCTGACACATCTGCAGGTTCCTCTCAGCTTTAGCTTCCATCTCACAGGCAGACAGGGCCGCAATATTGTTGCAATACAGCAGAGCTCAAAGGGAAACAAAAAATGTGTTTGCATGAAGACAAATTTCATTTCTCCCGTTCTGTGTTAGTTACTTGTCACACTGGTAACTCCCCTTCATGTAAAAGAAGCTCTGGAGGCAGAGTTCTCTTCCAGATATAATAGGCCCCAGAACCTGGACGAGGTCATTTATATTTAGTGATAAAAGAACATTTCTCAGCAAGAACACATCTGATATGAGACACACAGGACTATTTTCAGCAGTCTGTAACCCGCATGCCCATATTAATAGTTTAGATAGGTCAAATGTGGTGACCGAGTCTTTTTAATATTATTTTCTTCTACTATGAAAACAATTTCTCTGCAAAATCTGAAAATAGCCTCTTCAGAAAGGAAGAGGGAAAGGACTTTAGTGTCATTTATTGGATTTAGCAACCCTAAAAAGTCAGTATTGATCCTCTGAAGGGCATTTGCTCATGACTTGTAATAAGAAGCCAAACCAGAAACTCCATTGCAGACACGTGTTTCTGGTTGTTTGCCCGTCGTCTGTGCAAAGCAAGAGAACTGGTTTGGCTTGACAGGGATTCTAAAGGGTAATGTTTCCCCTTGTGGAAAGTGCCAAATGAGTGTAAGGAGACTTCTCACCCAGCCATACCAGTTCTCCTGCTTTTGCACTATTGAGAGGAAATGCTACAAAAACATGTCTGCAAATGGAGGTTCTGATTTGTCAGCTGAGCTCTCTCCTCATACATTAGATGCCTGCTATGTTACAGAGTTAGCATCTGTCTCTAACAGCAGCGGCCATAGCACGTGTCTACAAAAAGAGTTTTTGGTTTGGCTTCTTATTCCAAGTCATGTGGAAATACCCGGTAGAGGGGCGATATTGACATATAGGATTGCTACTTCCAATAGATGGCACTAGAGTTTTTGTCCTCTTCCCTTGTGAATAGGCTATTTTGCTTATTTAAATTCCCAAGGAAGCATTGCATGGCCTATAAGTCTCCTTACACCAGTGGTCCCCAACTCCAGGCCTCGAGGGCCGCCAACAGTGCAGGTTTTCAGGATTTCTTTAGTATTGCATCGGTGGTAATGTGATCATCTGCACAGGTGATGATTCCAACCCCTGTGCAATACTAAGGAAATCCTGAAAACCTGCACTGTTGGCGGCCCTCGAGGCCTGGAGTTGGGGACCACTGCCTTACACCAACATAGTGCTTTTTAAAAAAAAAAAATGTTTACGATTTAATTTGTGTAAGATCTCTAGCAATAAAACTAGTCATATTAAATTTCGAAGTCTTTCTGAACATTGAGAAATCTCTTTGCTATTGTCGATAGCAGCGGATAGTGCGTGAAACAGAACTGTAAGGGTATGTGCACACGTCAGGATTTCTTGCAGAAATTTTCCTGACAAAAACCGGACATTTCTGCTAAAAATCCGCATGCGTTTTTACCGCGATTTTACCGCGTTTTTGGTGCGTTTTTTGTGCATTTTTTCCCCAAATGCATAGAATTGCGGGAAAAACGCTGAAAATCCGCAAAAATAACGAACATGCTAATTTTTTTTACCGCGATGCTTTTTTTTTTCGCGGAAAAAAACGCATCCATGTGCACAAAACATGCAGAATGCATTCTAAATGATAGAATGCATAATGTATGCGTTTTTAATGAGGTTTTATAGCGTTTTTAGCACGAAGGGTACACCTTGCAGATAGATGGGCTGCGCACTAAAACCCATTATAATGACTGGCCGGCAGGGTGTATATATAGCCCCCATTCATTTACTTTTGTGGCCTATTCTGATCCTCGATAGTGCAACATTTTACAGAGAATTTTTACATATTGGGAAATAGCAGCTATGTGATTCCCAAAGTGCAAGTGGGTATAATTTATCCTTTTTTTTTTTTTTCCACGTGCATTTATTTTTTTTTCTTGTAGGTCCGTTTATCCGAAGAGATATAGTATGTTAGCAAATAAACAACAGTGGTTTGAAAGAATAAATGTACGTTATTCCTTTTTTTCTAAATTGCTATAATCAGCCCATAAATTGCCGTAGCCTCTTATTTTGTTAGAAAACCTATATTTTCCTTTTTTTTTTTTTTCCTAGCGCTGTACTGCATTCTTTTTTTTTTTTTTCTCCTAGCATGTAGCAGTCGTTATATACAATACTCTCAATAATATATATTCGGCAATTATCTTTCTGTGCATATTTTCAATTGTCTTCGAAATGTAATCTGCCGGGTAAATAAATCCAATGTGCTGTGAAGAGTTCCAATGCAAATAAGCCTTTCTGTAATTGCAAGATGGGAGGACGCCGGCATTACTGCACATCGCACAGCGCAAAGATACACATTATTAGCTAGCGAAAGATAAATATGCACAGCCAGCTTCCTTAATTTCCTAATACAATTCTGGAGCACATCATGGCACTCACAGGGGGACAAATAAGACACTTATTAATTGTTTACATTTATTATCGGGATTATGGCGCCCATTTTATTTGGAAATTAGATTGCATTTGAAAGGCTAGAGGTGCACTCTACAATTAAACCTCTGAATATGCATTTCCTGAAGCCGCAGCTTTGAAATCCTCATTCACGTATATCCTAAGGCTTTGATATTTCGGTAACATGCATGTCAGTGCTGTTATTGCAATTTTAAATGACATTGCGGAGGCATTGAAAATGGCTGAGGAAAGCTGCAGAGCTGCGCCATGTATTTCTTTTACCAGGAACACATTTGTCTGAATTATTAAATAGGCTCGCTTTATTGGGTTGTGCACCAGTAAGCTCTTTTTTTGGGTCACTGGTGATGTTCTGCATTCAAGGCTAGATGTGGTTGCTCAGCTCGGACATGTGTTAGTTCTTTGGAATCGGATCAGTATCAATAAATACAAATAATTAGCCCACCCGTCTATCACTTTCTAACACCAGTAAGGAACGAGGAGCATTGTACACTTTGGGCATATGTTTAGTTGTCAATTATTTATATGTTTAATTGAATAGTGCCAGCGGGACGTATTCATCCATGTGACGTTCAGGAACAGCAGTCTTGCTGTCACTCGTCTGATAACGTTCCGTAATGATGAAATCCCATAGTGTATTCATAGTTTTGGACTTTTATGCTCCACCAGCATCTAATAAACCAGCAAAAAAAAGATGTGCAGGATATGAGGAAACACTTATTCAATAAAAATGCACACAGCCTTTATTAGGCAAGATTAAAAAACCTGGAATGGGTGGCAAAATAAACCGACACATGGAAAAATTGACAGGAGGGCTGATGAGAAAAAGAGTACAAAAAATATATATATGTATGTGTTTAAGATAATATAACATACGTGTGCTTGTGTATGTATGTATACATACATACATATATATATATACTAGATGGTGGCCCGATTCTAACGCATCGGGTATTCTAGAATATGCATGTCCACGTAGTATATTGTCCAGCCACGTAGTATATTGCCCAGCCACATAGTGTATTGCCCAGCTACATAGTATATTGCAGAGCCACATAGTTTATTGCCCAGCCACGTAGTATATTGCCCAGCACAGAGCCACGTAGTATATTGCCCAGCCACGTAGTATATTGCCCAGCCACGTAGTATATAGCAGAGCCACATAGTATATTGCCCAGCCACGTAGTATATTGCCCAGCACAGAGCCACGTAGTATATTGCCCAGCCACGTAGTATATTGCCCAGCCACGTAGTATATTGCCCAGCCACATAGTATATTGCCCAGCTACATAGTATATTGCAGAGCCACATAGTTTATTGCCCAGCCACGTAGTATATAGCAGAGCCACATAGTATATTGCCCAGCCACGTAGTATATTGCCCAGCACAGAGTCACGTAGTATATTGCCCAGCCACGTAGTATATTGCCCAGCCACGTAGTATATTGCCCAGCCACATAGTATATTGCCCAGCTACATAGTATATTGCAGAGCCACATAGTTTATTGCCCAGCCACGTAGTATATTGCCCAGCACAGAGCCACGTAGTATATTGCCCAGCCACGTAGTATATTGCCCAGCCACGTAGTATATTGCCCAGCCACGTAGTATATTGCAGAGCCACATAGTATATTGCCCAGCCACGTAGTATATTGCCCAGCCACGTAGTATATTGCCCAGCCACGTAGTATATTGCCCAGTCACATAGTATATTGCCCAGTCACATAGTATATTGCCATGCAAAGTAGTATATTGCCCAGCCACTTAGTATATTGCCCAACCACGTAGTATATTGCCCAGCCACGTACTATATTGCCCAGCCACGTAGTATATTGCCCAGCCACGTAGTATATTGCCCAGCCACGTAGTATATTGCCCAGCCACGTAGTATATTGCCCAGCCACGTAGTATATTGCGCAGCCACGTAGTATATTGCCCAGCTACATAGTATATTGCGAAGAGAGGCCTGGATGTCTTCCTGGAGCAGAACAATATTGTATCATACAATTATTAGGTTCTGTAGAAGGACGTAGATCTGGGGATTTATTATGATGGAATATAGGCTGAACTGGATGGACAAATGTCTTTTTTCGGCCTTACTAACTATGTTACTATGTTACTATATTGCCCAGCCACGTAGTATATTGCCCAGCCACGTAGTATATTGCCCAGCCACGTAGTATATTGCCCAACCACGTAGTATATTGCCCAGCCACGTAGTATATTGCCCAGTCATGTAGTATATTGCCCAGCCACGTAGTATATTGCCCAGCGTCGTAGTATTGCCCAGCCACATAGTATATAGCAGAGCCACGTAGTATATTGCCCAGCACAGAGCGATGTAGTATAGAGACTTAAAAAACAAACAAAAAAAAAACATATACTCACCTATATCCCGTTGAAGTCCCGCCTTTCTCGCTCCTCTCCACACTCCCGGGACCGCTCCATTGCAAGCGGCAGCTTGCGCTCCCATCCCAGGGCTGGTGTGAGCAGGACTTATGATGACGTCGCGGTCACATGACCGACCGTGACGTCACGGCAGGTCCTTGTCGCACACCAGCCCTGGGACGGGAGCGGTAGCTGCCACTTGCAATGGAGCGGTCCCGGGAGGGTGGAGAGGAGCGAGAAAGGCGGTGGAGGGTGAGTATAGCAGGTTTTTTTATTTTTACTATTATTTTTAACATGACATATTTTTACTATTGATGCCGTATAGGCAGCATCAATAGTAAATAGTTGGGGACACACAGGGTTAATAGCAGCGGTAACGGAGCGCGTTACACCGCGGGCCGTTACCGCTGCCATTAACCCTGTGTGAGCGGTGAGTGGAGGGGATTACGGAGCGGGCGCCGGGCATTGAGTGCAGGGGAGTAGGGGAGGGACTAATCGGACTGTGGCCGTCACTGATTGGTCGCGGCAGCCATGACAGGCAGCTGGCGAGACCAATCAGCAAACGAATAACCGTGACAGAAGGACAGACAGACAGACGGAAGTACCCCTTAGACAATTATGTATATAGAAGATATCTATATATATAATTGCCTAAGGGTTTTTCCGTCTGTCTGTCTGTCTGTCTGTCTGTCTGTCCTGGAAATCCCGGCTCTCTGATTGGTCGAGGCCGCCAGGCCTCGACCAATCAGCAACGGGCACAGCGACGATGATGTCATAAAGGACGTAGACATCCCGCCTGGCGGCCTCGACCAATCAGCGACGGGCACAGCGACGATGATGTCATAATGGTTGCCATGGCGACGATGATGTCATAAAGGTTGCCTCGAACAATCAGCGACGGGCACAGTCTGCCGCGAATTCTGGAATCATCATTGTCCATATACTACGGGGACATGCATATTCTAGAATACCCGATGCGTTAGAATCGGGCCACAATCGGGCCACCAATGAG
>NC_091286.1:301603808-301683808 GCF_032444005.1 Ranitomeya imitator
GGCGCATTCACTGCTAGCGTCGGTACGTCGGCCCTACGCACTGCGACGGGCCGAGTCCGACGCTATTGTGAAAGTAGCCTTAATGGGGGAAAAAAGTGCCATGATGGGATGTGTGGATAGGATGTATCGGGACGCGTGGATAGGGTGCATCGGGACGCGTGGATAGGGTGCATCGGGACGCGTGGATAGGGTGCATCGGGGCGCGGGTATAGCGTGATCTCCGAGTATTTTGTAGTGCTCAGACATTTTGTTTTTCTTTCCTCAGCTGCATGATTTACAGCTGCTAGCCAGGCTAAATACATGTGAGGAATGGCTGTTAGGGCAATCCCCAAATGTATTCAGGCTGTCCAGCAGCTGTAAATCATGCAGCAGTGGCGACGAAAACTAAATGTCCGAACACTACAAAATACTCGGAGACCACCCGAGCGTGCTCTGGGAGACCCGAACACAGTGCTATTCGCTCATCACTAATCGGGTTGTGTTTATAGGATGTATTGGGACGCGTGGATAGGATGTATCATCCTGTATATTACTTTATCCAAGGGGTTTTTCTTCTAATTTAACAGTGTTTTTGTTTTTTTCTAGTGGTTCTGGGAGGTTGTACAAGAATTAACACAGGAGGAGAGAGTATTGCTTTTGCAATTTGTAACAGGCAGGTATGCAAGACCTACTGTCATGATTTATGTATAGAATATATGCTAAATGTGCAATTAACTATTAAAGAGTTTTTCTAGGACTAAGGTATTGATGACTATGCTTCGGATAGATGATCAATATGAGATTGTTGGGGGTCCGACTCTCAGTACTCACAGATCAGCTGGAAACTGCTCCTGCAGCGGCCAGATATAAATGATGTACGGGGGGGGGGGGGGGCGGCAGCTGCTAAGTACGTTACTACGTGTCGGCAAACCCCTTTAAATTCTCATGCAACCACAAATTTACACTTTGTGGCACTTGCTCTGACATGGTCATTTTCAAAAAAAATGTTTTGTTTATATATGTTTATGTGTAGCAGTAGTGGTCATTAGTGGATGGTGGATACATTTTCTGATCATAGAATTTTAATGAAGCACATCACATTATTACTATGTACATACAGTTAGGTCCATATATATTTGGACAGATACATTTTTCTAATTTTGATTATAGACATTACCACAATGAATTTTAAACAAAACAATTCAGATGCAGTTGAAGTTCAGACTTTCAGCTTTCATTTGAGGGTATCCACATTAAAATTGGATGAAGGGTTTTAGGAGTTTCAGCTCCTTAACATGTGCCACCCTGTTTTTAAAGGGACCAAAAGTAATTGGACAGATTCAATAATTTTAAATAAAATGTTAATTTCTAGTACTTGGTTGAAAACCCTTTGTTGGCAATGACTGCCTGAAGTCTTGAACTCATGGACATCACCAGACGCTGTGTTTCCTCCTTTTTGATGCTCTGCCAGGCCTTCACTGCGGTGGTTTTCAGTTGCTGTTTGTTTGTGGGCCTTTCTGTCTGAAGTGTAGTCTTTAACAAGTGAAATGCATGCTCAATTGGGTTGAGATCAGGTGACTGACTTGGCCATTCAAGAATATTCCCCTTATTTGCTTTAATAAACTTCTGGGTTGCTTTGGCTTTATGTTTTGGGTCATTGTCCATCTGTAGTATGAAACGACGACCAATCAGTTTGGCTGCATTTGGCTGAATCTGAGCACACAGTATGTCTCTGAATACCTCAGAATTCATTCGGCTGCTTCTGTCCTGTGTCACATCATCAATAAACACTAGTGACCCAGTGCCACTGGCAGCCATGCATGCCCAAACCATCACACTGCCTCCGCCGTGTTTTACAGATGATGTGGTATGCTTTGGATCATGAGCTGTACCACACCTTCGCCATACTTTTCTTTTTCCATCATTCTGGTACAGGTTGATCTTGGTTTCATCTGTCCAAAGAATGTTCTTCCAGAACTGTGCTGGCTTTTTTTAGATGTTTTTTTTTTTAGCAAAGTCTAGTCTAGCCTTTTTATTCTTGATGCTTATGAGTGACTTGCACCGTACAGTGAACCCTCTGTATTTACTTTCATGCAGTCTTCTCTTTAGGCTGCCGTCACACTAGCAGTATTTGGTCAGTATTTTACATCAGTATTTGTAAGCCAAAACCAGGAGTGGAACAATTAGAGGAAAAGTATAATAGAAACATATGCACCACTTCTGCATTCATCACCCACTCCTGGTTTTGGCTTGCAAATACTGATGTAAAATGCTGACCAAATACTGCTAGTGTGACGGCAGCCTTATGGTATATTTGGATATTGATACGCCTACCTGCTGGAGAGTGTTGTTCACTTAGTTGACTGTTGTCTTCCGTGGGCGCCCAGCTCCTTAACATGTGCCACCCTGCTTTTAAAGGGACCAAACGTAATTGGACAATTGACTCCAAGGCTATTTCATGGATAGGTGTGGGCAATCCCTTCGTTATGTCATTCTCAATTAGGCAGATAAAAGGCCTGGAGTTGATTTGAGGTGTGGTGCTTGCATTTGGAAGGTTTTGCTGTGAAGTAAACATGCGGTCAAAGGAGCTCTCCATACAGGTGAAACAAGCCATCCTTAAGCTGCGAAAACAGAAAAAACCAATCCGAGCAATTGCTACAATATTAGGAGTGGTAAATCTACAGTTTGGTACATTCTGAAAAAGAAAGCACTGGTGAACTCATCAATGCAAAAAGACCTGGGCGCCCACGGAAGACAACAGTGGTGGATGATCGCAGAATAATCTCCATGGTGAAGAGAAACCCCTTCACAACAGCCAACCAAGTGAACAACACTCTCCAGGAGGTAGGCATATCAATATCCAAATCTACCATAAAGAGAAGACTGCATGAAAGTAAATACAGAGGGTTCACTGCATGGTGCAAGCCACTCATAAGCATCAAGAATAAAAAGGCTAGACTGGACTTTGCTAAAAAAACATCTAAAAAAGCCAGCACAGTTCTGGAAGAACATTCTTTGGACAGATGAAACCAAGATCAACCTCTTCCAGAATGATGGAAAGAGAAAAGTATGGCGAAGGTGTGGTACAGCTCATGATCCAAAGCATACCACATCATCTGTAAAACACGGCGGAGGCAGTGTGATGGCTTGGGCATGCATGGCTGCCAGTGGCACTGGGTCACTAGTGTTTATTGATGATGTGACACAGGACAGAAGCAGCCAAATGAATTCTGAGGTATTCAGAGCCATACTGTGTGCTCAGATCCAGCCAAATGCAGCCAAACTGATTGGTCGTCGTTTCATACTACAGACGGACAATGACCCAAAACATAAAGCCAAAGCAACCCAGGAGTTTATTACAGCAAAGAAGTGGAATATTCTTGAATGGCCAAGTCAGTCACCTGATCTCAACCCAATTGAGCAGCATTTCACTTGTTAAAGACTAAACTTCAGACAGAAAGGCCCACAAACAAACAGCAACTGAAAACCACCACAGTGAAGGCCTGGCAGAGCATCAAAAAGGAGGAAACACAGCGTCTGGTGATGTCCATGAGTTCAAGACTTCAGGCAGTCATTGCCAGCAAAGGGTTTTCAACCACGAACTAGAAATTAAGATTTTATTTAAAATTATTGAATCTGTCCAATTACTTTTGCTCACTTTAAAAACAGAGTGGCACATGTTAAGGAGCTGAAACTCCTAAACCCTTCATCCAATTTTAATATGGATACCCTCAAATGAAAGCTGAAAGTCTGAACTTCAACTGCATCTGAATTGTTTTGTTTAAAATTCATTGTGGTAATGTCTATAACCAAAATTAGAAAAATGTATCTGTCCAAATATATATGGACCTAACTGTATAGTGCAAGAGTGCACAACCTCTTTTAGCCTGGGGTCCGTATTGTCATGTTTCTTCACTTTAGGGGGACACAATTAAAATGAAGCTGCTTTGTGTCTTGCGAATATGATAATGGTACTCAAATTGTGGTTAAATAATGAAATTCTCATATGTAATCACATGTAGAATTGCACATTATTCTCTAGCTGCTGCTGTTCGGATCCTAGTCTACTAAGTTGTACACACACTGTTCACAAGATCAGACGCATACAGCGCATACATGCAGCACATACACATCACCCTCATATCAGACGCATACAGCACATACACCACTCACATATCAGCCGCATACAGCGCATACACCACTCACATATCAGACGCATACAGCACATACACCGCTCACATATCAGACGCATATATAGCATACACTGCTCACATATTAGACGCATACAGAGCCAAGAGTGTGCAAAGCCGTCATCAAAGCAAAAGGTGGCTACTTTGAAGAACCTCGAATATAAGACATAATTTCAGTTGTTTCACACTTTTTTAAGTATATAATTCCACGTGTTAATTCATAGTTTTGATGCCTTCAGTGTGAATGTACAATTTTCGTAGTCATGAAATTACAGAAAAATCTTTAAATGAGAAGGTGTGTCCAAATTTTTGGTCTGTACTGTATGTACAGTATGTATGTGTGTGTGTATATATCCCCCACACCACCTCCTCACTTCGCCCCTTGTCAGTCGGTGTTCCTCAAGGCTCTGTTCTAGGACCCCTACTCTTCTCCATCTACACTTTCGGCCTGGGACAGCTCATAGAATCCCACGGTTTGCAGTACCATCTCTACGCTGATGACACGCAGATCTACCTATCCGGACCTGACCTCACCTCCTTACTTACCAAAATCCCTCACTGTCTGTCTGCTGTCTTCTTTTCTGCTCGCTTTCTAAAACTGAACATGGACAAAACAGAATTCATCATCTTTCCCCCATCTCACTCTACCCCTCCACCAGACCTATCCATCAATGTCAATGGCTGCTCACTTTCCCCAGTCCCACACGTCCGGTGCCTCGGGGTGATCCTCGACTCTGCCCTCTCTTTTAAGCCACATATCCAAGCCCTTGCCTCCTCCTGCCGTCTCAAACTCAAAAATATTTCCTGGATCCGTGCTTTCCTTGACCGCGACACCGCAAAAACGCTAGTGCATGCCCTTATCATCTCCCGCCTTGACTACTGCAACCTCCTACTCTCTGGACTCCCCTCTAGCACTCTGGCACCACTCCAATCCATCCTACACTCTGCTGCCCGACTAATCTATCTGTCTCTCTGCTATTCCCCAGCCTCTCCCCTATGTCAAGCCCTCCACTGGCTTTCTATCGCCCAGAGACTCCAGTTCAAAACCCTCACAATGACATGCAAAGCCATCCACAACCTGTCTCCTCCATACATCTGTGACATGGTCTCCCGGTACCTACCTACACGCAATCTCCGATCCTCTCAAGACCTCCTTCTCTACTCCCCTCTCATCTCTTCTTCGCACAACCGCATCCAAGACTTCTCCAGTGCTTCCCCCATACTCTGGAACTCTCTACCCCAACACATCAGACTCTCGCCTACCATAGAAACCTTCAAAAAGAACCTGAAGACTCGCCTCTTACGACAAGCCTGCAGTGATCCTGAACTTACTGAACCACAGCACAACCTGCCCTACCCTCTCCTAGTATTTCATCACCCATCCCCTGCAGACTGTGAGCCCTCGCGGGCAGAGTCCTCCCTCCTTATGTACCTGTGTGCCTTGTTTTTTGCTCATGTTTAATGTATTTGTCTATATTTGCCCCGTATTCACATGTAAAGCGCCTTGGTATAAATGGCGCTATAAAAATGTATAATAATAATTATATATATATATATATATATATATATATTTGAGTATAAACCGACCCGAGTATAAGCCGACCCCCCTAATTTTGCCACAAAAAACTGGGAAAACTTATTGACTCGAGTATAAGCCTAGGGTGGGAAATGCAGCAGCTACCGGTTAATGTCAAAAATAAAAATAGATACCAATAAAAGTAAAATTAATTGAGACATCAGTAGGTTAAGTGTTTTTGAATATCCATATTGAATCACGAGCCCCATATAATGCTCCATACAGTTCATGATGGGCCCTGTTGTGAATTCTGTGGCAGAGCTCCCTCCTGTGGTCACAAGTGGTACTTCGGCTGATTCTCTCTATGAGCTTCCGTTGGTGGAGGAGAGTGGTACTGCGGCTTCTGAGTTTCCTTCCTCAGGTGATGTGGTGAAGTCGTTAGGTGCTGCTCTATTTAACTCCACCTAGTGCTTTGATCCTGGCCCCCAGTCAATGTTCTAGTATAGGACTTGCTTCCTCCTGGATCGTTCCTGTGGCCTGCTGCTCTGCATAGCTAAGTTCTGCTTTGCTATTTTGTTTGCTGTTTTTTTCTGTCCAGCTTGTCTATTTGTTTTTTCCTGCTTGCTGGAAGCTCTGGGACGCAGAGGGTGTACCTCTGTGCCGTTAGTTCGGTACGGAGGGTCTTTTTGCCCCCTTTGCGTGGTTATTTGTAGGGTTTTGTGTTGACCGCAAAGTTACCTTTCCTATCCTCGCTCTGTTCAGAAAGTCGGGCCTCACTTTGCTAAATCTATTTCATCTCTACGTTTGTCTTTTCATCTTAACTCACAGTCATTATATGTGGGGGGCTGCCTTTTCCTTTGGGGTATTTCTCTGAGGCAAGGTAGGCTTATTTTCTATCTTCAGGCTAGCTAGTTTCTCAGGCTGTGCCGAGTTGCATAGGGAGCGTTAGGCGCAATCCACGGCTGCTTCTAGTGTGGTTGGAGAGGATTAGGGATTGCGGTCAGCAGAGTTCCCACGTCTCAGAGCTCGTTCTATGTTTTTGGGTTACTGTCAGGTCACTGTATGTGCTCTGACTTCTATGTCCATTGTGGTACTGAATTACCTATCATAACAGTACTGGAGGCCTAAAGTACTAATGATTCTCAATAGAGGGAAAAAAAGAAGTTCTGAGACCATTTTTTTTTCTCTGCACTGTGTTTTGCCTTTTTTTCCCCCTAGACATTTGGGTGGTTCAGGACACAGGTGTAGCGATGGACATTAAAGGTCTGTCTTCATGTGTGGATCAGCTCACGGCAAGAGTACAAAATATTCAAGACTTTGTGGTTCAGAATTCTATGTTAGAACCAAGAATTCCTATTCCTGATTTGTTTTTTTGAGATAGAACTAAATTTCTGAGTTTCAAAAATAATTGTAAACTATTTCTGGCTTTGAAACCTCGCTCCTCTGGTGACCCAGTTCAACAAGTTAGGATCGTTATTTCTTTTTTACGTGGCGACCCTCAGGACTGGGCATTTTCTCTTGCGCCAGGAGATCCTGCATTAAGTAATATTGATGCGTTTTTCCTGGCACTCGGATTGCTGTACGATGAACCTAATTTAGTGGATCAGGCAGAGAAAAATTTGCTGGCTCTGTGTCAGGGTCAGGATGAGATAGAGGTATATTGTCAGAAATTTAGAAAGTGGTCCGTACTCACTCAATGGAATGAAGGTGCGCTTGCAGCTATTTTCAGAAAGGGTCTCTCTGAAGCCCTTAAGGATGTCATGGTGGGATTTCCTATGCCTGCTGGTCTGAATGAGTCTATGTCTTTGGCCATTCAGATCGGTCGACGCTTGCGTGAGCGTAAATCTGTGCACCATTTGGCGGTATTATCTGAGCATAAACCTGAGCCTATGCAGTGCGACAGGACTTTGACCAGAGTTGAACGGCAAGAACACAGACGTCTCAATGGGCTGTGTTTCTACTGTGGTGATTCCACTCATGCTATCTCTGATTGTCCTAAGCGCACTAAGCGGTTCGCTAGGTCTGCCACCATTGGTACGGTACAGTCAAAATTTCTTTTGTCCGTAACCTTGATCTGCTCTTTGTCATCTTATTCTGTCATGGCATTTGTGGATTCAGGCGCTGCCCTGAATTTGATGGACTTGGAGTATGCTTGGCGTTGTGGGTTTTTCTTGGAGCCCTTGCAGTGTCCTATTACATTGAGAGGAATTGATGCTACGCCTTTGGCCAAGAATAAGCCTCAGTACTGGACCCAGCTGACCATGTGCATGGCTCCTGCACATCAGGAGGTTATTCGCTTTCTGGTGTTGCATAATCTGCATGATGTGGTCGTGTTGGGGTTGCCATGGCTACAATTCCATAAAACAGTATTAGATTGGAAATCCATGTCTGTGTCCAGCTGGGGTTGTCAGGGGGTACATGGTGATGTCCCATTTCTGTCTATTTCGTCATCCACCCCTTCTGAGGTCCCAGAGTTCTTGTCTGATTACCGGGATGTATTTGATGAGCCCAAGTCCGATACCCTACCTCCGCATAGGGATTGTGATTGTGCTATCGATTTGATTCCTGGTAGTAAATTCCCAAAAGGTCGACTGTTTAATTTATCTGTGCCTGAGCACGCCGCTATGCGGAGTTACGTGAAGGAGTCCTTGGAGAAGGGGCATATTCGCCCGTCATCGTCGCCATTAGGAGCGGGGTTCTTTTTTGTGGCCAAGAAGGATGGTTCGCTGAGACCTTGTATAGATTACCGCCTTTTAAATAAGATCACGGTTAAATTTCAGTACCCCTTGCCATTGTTATCTGATTTGTTTGCTCGGATTAAGGGGGCTAGTTGGTTCACCAAGATAGATCTTCGTGGTGCGTATAATCTAGTGCGTATTAAGCGAGGCGATGAATGGAAAACTGCATTTAATACGCCCGAGGGCCATTTTGAGTACCTAGTAATGCCATTCGGACTTGCCAATGCTCCATCAGTGTTTCAGTCCTTTATGCATGACATCTTCCGAGAGTACCTGGATAAATTCCTGATTGTATACTTGGATGATATTTTGGTCTTCTCGGATGATTGGGAGTCGCATGTGAAGCAGGTCAGAACGGTGTTTCAGGTCCTGCGTGCTAATTCTTTGTTTGTGAAGGGATCAAAGTGTCTCTTTGGTGTTCAGAAGGTTTCATTTTTGGGGTTCATTTTTTCCCCTTCTACTATCGAGATGGACCCTGTTAAGGTCCAAGCCATCCATGATTGGACTCAGCCGACATCTCTGAAAAGTCTGCAAAAGATCCTGGGCTTTGCTAATTTTTATCGTCGCTTCATCTGCAATTTTTCTAGTATTGCTAAACCATTGACCGATTTAACCAAGAAGGGTGCTGATGTGGTCAATTGGTCTTCTGCTGCTGTGGAAGCTTTTCAAGAGTTGAAGCGTCGTTTTACTTCTGCCCCTGTGTTGTGTCAACCGGATGTTTCGTTTCCATTCCAGGTCGAGGTTGATGCTTCTGAGATTGGAGCAGGGGCTGTTTTGTCGCAGA
This sequence comes from Ranitomeya imitator, assembly GCF_032444005.1. Lineage (NCBI taxonomy): Eukaryota > Metazoa > Chordata > Amphibia > Anura > Dendrobatidae > Ranitomeya > Ranitomeya imitator. The sequence goes on from NC_091286.1 coordinate 301,613,016, forward strand.
GAAGTTCTGGTTGCTCGGTGATGAAACCATGCGCCTTCTTTTCCTGGAAGTTTTCGCCTGCTGAGCGAAATTATGATGTTGGCAATCGAGAGTTGCTGGCCATGAAGTGGGCATTCGAGGAGTGGCGTCATTGGCTTGAAGGAGCTAAGCATCGTGTGGTGGTCTTGACTGATCACAAGAACTTGACTTATCTTGAGTCTGCCAAGCGGTTGAATCCTAGACAGGCTCGTTGGTCGCTGTTTTTTGCCCGTTTTGACTTTGTGGTTTCGTACCTTCCGGGCTCTAAAAATGTGAAGGCGGATGCCCTGTCTAGGAGTTTTGTGCCCGACTCTCCGGGTTTATCTGAGCCGGCGGGTATTCTCAAAGAGGGAGTAATTGTGTCTGCCATCTCCCCTGATTTGCGGCGGGTGCTGCAAAAATTTCAGGCTAATAAACCTGATCGTTGCCCAGCGGAGAAACTGTTTGTCCCTGATAGGTGGACAAATAAAGTTATCTCTGAGGTTCATTGTTCGGTGTTGGCTGGTCATCCTGGAATCTTTGGTACCAGAGAGTTAGTGGCTAGATCCTTCTGGTGGCCATCTCTGTCGCGGGATGTGCTTTCTTTGTGCAAGTCCTGTGGGATTTGTGCTCGGGCTAAGCCCTGCTGTTCTCGTGCCAGTGGGTTGCTTTTGCCCTTGCCGGTCCCGAAGAGGCCTTGGACACATATCTCTATGGATTTTATTTCTGATCTTCCCGTCTCTCAAAAAATGTCAGTCATTTGGGTGGTTTGTGATCGCTTCTCTAAGATGGTCCATTTGGTACCCTTGTCTAAATTACCGTCCTCCTCTGATTTGGTGCCATTGTTCTTCCAGCATGTGGTTTGTTTACATGGCATTCCAGAGAATATCGTTTCTGACAGAGGTTCCCAGTTTCTTTTGAGGTTTTGGCGAGCCTTTTGTGCAAGGATGGGCATTGACTTGTCTTTTTCCTCGGCTTTCCATCCTCAGACTAATGGCCAGACCGAACGAACCAATCAGACCTTGGAAACATATCTGAGATGCTTTGTTTGTGCTGATCAGGATGACTGGGTGTCCTTTTTGCCTTTGGCTGAGTTCGCTCTTAATAATCGGGCCAGCTCGGCTACCTTGGTTTCGCCGTTTTTCTGCAACTCTGGGTTCCATCCTCGTTTCTCTTCAGGGCAGGTTGAGTCTTCGGACTGTCCTGGTGTGGATACTGTGGTGGACAGGTTGCAGCAGATTTGGACTCATGTAGTGGACAATTTGACCTTGTCCCAGGAGAAGGCTCAACGTTTCGCTAATCGCAGACGCTGTGTGGGTCCCCGACTTCGTGTTGGGGATTTGGTTTGGTTGTCTTCTCGTCATATTCCTATGAAGGTTTCCTCTCCTAAGTTTAAACCTCGTTTCATTGGTCCGTATAGGATTTCTGAGGTTCTTAATCCTGTGTCTTTTCGTTTGACCCTTCCAGACTCTTTCTCCATCCATAACGTATTCCATAGGTCATTGTTGCGGAAATACGTGGCACCTATGGTTCCATCTGTTGATCCTCCTGCCCCGGTTTTGGTGGAGGGGGAGTTGGAGTATATTGTGGAGAAGATTTTGGATTCTCGTGTTTCAAGACGGAAACTCCAGTATCTGCTTAAGTGGAAGGGTTATGCTCAGGAAGATAATTCCTGGGTCTTTGCCTCTGATGTCCATGCTCCCGATCTTGTTCGTGCCTTTCATATGGCTCATCCTGGTCGTCCTGGGGGCTCTGGTGAGGGTTCGGTGACCCCTCCTCAAGGGGGGGGGTACTGTTGTGAATTCTGTGGCAGAGCTCCCTCCTGTGGTCACAAGTGGTACTTCGGCTGATTCTCTCTATGAGCTTCCGTTGGTGGAGGAGAGTGGTACTGCGGCTTCTGAGTTTCCTTCCTCAGGTGATGTGGTGAAGTCGTTAGGTGCTGCTCTATTTAACTCCACCTAGTGCTTTGATCCTGGCCTCCAGTCAATGTTCTAGTATAGGACTTGCTTCCTCCTGGATCGTTCTTGTGGCCTGCTGCTCTGCATAGCTAAGTTCCGCTTTTGTTATTTTTGTTTGCTGTTTTTTCTGTCCAGCTTGCTTGTTTGGTTTTTTCTTGCTTGCTGGTAGCTCTGGGACGCAGAGGGTGTACCTCCGTGCCGTTAGTCGGTACGGAGGGTCTTTTTGCCCCCTTTGCGTGGTTATTTGTAGGGTTTTGTGTTGACCGCAAAGTTACCTTTCCTATCCTCGCTCTGTTCAGAAAGTCGGGCCTCACTTTGCTAAATCTATTTCATCTCTACGTTTGTCTTTTCATCTTAACTCACAGTCATTATATGTGGGGGGCTGCCTTTTCCTTTGGGGTATTTCTCTGAGGCAAGGTAGGCTTATTTTCTATCTTCAGGCTAGCTAGTTTCTCAGGCTGTGCCGAGTTGCATAGGGAGCATTAGGCGCAATCCACGGCTGCTTCTAGTGTGGTTGGAGAGGATTAGGGATTGCGGTCAGCAGAGTTCCCACGTCTCAGAGCTCGTTCTATGTTTTTGGGTTACTGTCAGGTCACTGTATGTGCTCTGACTTCTATGTCCATTGTGGTTCTGAATTACCTATCATAACAGGGCCCCATAAGATGCTCCATACAAAATACGCCCCATATAATGCTCCATATTAAAATATGCCCCATATAAGATGCTCCATAGAAATATTTGACCCATACAATGCAGCATAAAGGTTGATGGCTCCATGAGATGCTCCACACATTATGCCCCATAAGATGCACCACACATTATGGCCCCATGAGATTCTTCATACATTATGGCCCCATGAGATGCTCCATACATTATGGCCCCATGAGATGCTCCATACATTGTGGCCCCATGAGATGCTCCATACATTATGGCCCCATGAGATGCTCCATACATTATGGCCCCATGAGATGCTCCATACATTGTGGTCCCATGAGATGCTCCACACATTGTTGCCCCATACGATGCTCCATACATTGTGGCCCCATATGATGCTCCATACATTGTAGCCCCATGAAATGCTCCATACATCGAGGCCACATACGAAGCTCCATAAATTGTGGCCCCATAAGATGCTCCATACATTGTGGCCCCATGAGATGCTCCATACATTGTGGCCCCATACGATGCTCCATACATTGTGGCCCCATACGATGCTCCATACATTGTGGCCCCATGAGATGCTCCATACATTGTGGCCCCATACGAAGCTCCATACATTGTGGCCCCATAAGATGCTCCACACATTTGCCCCATTTGCTGTTGCTGCGATTAAAATAAAAAAAATCACATACTCACCTCTCTTCGCTCAGGCCCCCAGCACTTGCGATAGTCACCTTCCTCGTTCCACCGCTGCGTGCTGCTCTGTCTTCCATCCTCTGCACTGACTGTTCAGGCAGAGGGCGGCGTGCACACTAAGGCTACGTTCACATTTGCGTTGTGCGCCGCTGCGTCGGCGACGCAACGCACAACGCAAATAAAAACGCACGCAAAAACGCTGCGTTTTGCGACGCATGCGTCGTTTTTTGCCGAAATTTGGACGCAAGAAAAATGCAACTTGTTGCGTTTTCTGCGCCCGACGCTTGCGGCAAAAAAAACGCATGATGCATGCGTCGCCGCTGCGTCGCCCGACGCAAACACGCAAAACGCTAATGTGAGCGTAGCCTAATCGCGTCATCGCGCCCTCTGACCTGAACAGTGCAGAGGATGTAAGACAGAGCGGCGCGCAGTGGTGGAACGAGGAAGGTGACTATCGCGCAATGCTCACTTCCCCCGATATACTCACCTGCTCCCGGCACGGTCCCTGGCAGCGTCTCACTGTCAGATGGTCTCCGGGAGCCGGCGACATCTTCCTGTGTTAAGCGGTCACGTACCGCTCATTACAGTAATGAATATGCGTCCATATTCATTACTTTAATGAGCGGTACCACGTGACCGCTGAACACAGGAAGAGCTGCCCGGAGACAATCGGACATGCAGGGACAGCGCCAGGAGCAGGTGAGTATGTCACCACGCCGCTCCCCCGCTGACCCCCCCGCACTGACAATGACTCGAGTAAAAGCCGAGAGGGTCACATTCAGCCCAAAAAAGTGGGCTGAAAATCTCGGCTTATACTAGAGTATATACGGTATATATCTATAATATAACGCTGGGAGCGTCACTCTGTCCGAAGCCTTTATAGACTGCGCAAGCGTCGGCGCAGTCTGGACTCCACAGAGTGACGCAGCCCAGGAGATCGCGGTATGCGTAAGCACTGAACGCACACCGCAATCTCCAACGGAGACCCGTCGTCCGGGTCCTCTGCCTGTGACGTTCAGAGGGCGCAATGACGAGCTTAATGCGCGCCGCCCTCTGACTGAACAGTCACAGCCAGAGGACCCGGAAGATGAAGCGGCACGCAGCACTGGATCAGGGCCAGGTGACTATAGCAAGTGTCGGGGGCCTGAGCTAGCGGCGACTCCGGCACCTGACCCCCACAGTGCGCCGGTTTCCCTGCCTGCTCAGGCCCCCCAGCACTCGACGCCCAGCGACGATAGGTGAGTATGTTATTTTTTTTTTTTATATATATCCCAGCAGCATACGGGGCATATAATACTATGGAGCATCTTATGGGGGCCATCAACATTTATGGAGCAGCATACGGGGCATATACTATGGAGCATCTTATGGGGGCCATCAACATTTATGGAGCAGTATACGGGGCATATACTATGGAGCATCTTATGGAGGCCATCAACATTTATGGAGCAGCATACGGGGCATATCCTATGGAGCATCTTATGGGGGCCATCAACATTTATGGAGCAGTATACGGGGCATATACTATGGAGCATCTTATGGGGGCCATCAACATTTATGAAGCAGCATACGGGGCATATACTGTGGAGCATCTTATGGGGGCCATCAACATTTATGGAGCAGTATATGGGGCATATACTATGGAGCATCTTATGGGGGCCATCAACATTTATGGATCAGCATATGGGGCATATACTATGGAGCATCTTATGGGGGCCATCAACATTTATGGAGCAGCATACGGGGCATATACTATGGAGCATCTTATGGGGGCCATCAACATTTATACTATGGAACATCTTATGGGGGCCATCAACATTTATGGATCAGCATATGGGGCATATACTATGGAGCATCTTATGGGGGCCATCAACATTTATGGAGCAGCATACGGGGCATATACTATGGAGCATCTTATGGGGGCCATCAACCTTTATGGAGCAGCGTATGGGGCATATGGAAGGAAGCAGCCAAGTACAGAACGGTGGCACAGGATGGGAGCAGCACATGACAGAATAGGGCAGCACATGACAGAACGGGGGCGCAGGATGGCAGCAGCACATGACAGAACGGGGGCGCAGGATGGCAGCAGCACATGACAGAACGGGGGCGCAGGATGGGAGCAGCACATGACACGATGGGGGCGCAGGATGGGAGCAGCAAATGACAGAATGGAGGCGCAGGATGGGTGCAGCACATGTCAGAATGGGGGCGCAGGATGGGAGCAGCGCATGACAGGATGGGGGAGCAGGATGGGAGCAGCAAATGACAGAATGGGGGCACAGGATGGGAGCAGCACATGTCAGAATGGAGGCGCAGGATGGAAGCAGCGCATGACAGGATGGGGGAGCAGGATAGGAGCAGCACATGACAGAACTGGGGCGTAGGATGGGAGCAGTACATGACAGAATGGGGGCTCAAGATGGGAGCAGCACATACCAGGATGGAGACCATATACCAATATAAATGCTCGCCACCTGGGCATAGAATGGGTTCAATAGCTAGTATACGTATACATATATATATATATATATATATATATATATATATATATATATATATATATACAGTCATGGACAAAAAGAGTGATCAGCTTAACAGCAATTACTGTACTTGCAAAGTCAATATTTGCCCAGAAAATAAACTTTAACCCCCAAAACACATTTCAACATCATTGCAGTCCTGCCTTAAAAGGAGCAGCTAACATCGTTTTAGTGATTGATCCATTAACACAGGTGTGGGTGTTGATGAGGACAGGGCTGGCGATCAATCAGTCATGATTAAGTAAGAATGACATCACTGGACACTTTAAAAGGAGGCTGGTGCTTGGTATCATTGTTTCTCTTCAGTTAACCATGGTTATCTCTAAAGAAACACGTGCAGCCATCATTGCACTGCACAAAAATGGCCTAACAGGGAAGAGTATCGCAGCTACAAAGATTGCACCTCAGTCAACAATCTATCGCATCATCAAGAACTTCAAGGAGAGAGCTCCCATTCTTGTCAAAAAGGCTTCAGGGCGCCCAAGAAAGACCAGCAAGCGCCAGGACCGTATCTTAACACTGTTTCAGCTGCGGGATCGGACTACCAGCAGTGCCGAGCTTGCTCAGGAATGGCAGCAGGCTGGTGTGAGTGCTTCTGCACGCACTGTGAGGCAGAGACTCTTTGAGCAAGGCCTGGTTTCAAGGAGGGCAGCAAAGAAGCCACTTCTCTCCAGAAAAAACATCAGGGACCGATTGATATTCTGCAAAAGGTACAGGGAGTGGACTGCTGAGGACTGGGGCAAAGTCATTTTCTCTGATGAATCCCTTTTTCGATTGTTTGGGACATCTGGAAAACAGCTTATTCGGAGAAGAAGAGGTGAGCGCTACCACCAGTCTTGTCTCCTGCCAACTGTAAAGCATCCTGAAACCATGCATGTGTGGGGTTGCTTCTCAGCCAAGGGAATCGGCTCACTCACAGTCTTGCCTAAAAACACAGCCATGAAAAAAGAATGGTACCAGGATGTCCTCCAAGAGCAAATTCTCCCAACCGTCCAAGAGCAGTTTGGCGCCCAACAATGCCTTTTCCAGCATGATGGAGCACCTTGCCATAAAGCAAAGGTGATAACTAAATGGCTCATGGAACAAAACATAGAGATTTTGGGTCCATGGCCTGGAAACTCCCCAGATCTTAATCCCATTGAGAATTTGTGGTCAATCATCAAGAGATGGGTGGACAAACAAAAACCAACAAATTCTGGCAAAATGCAAGCATTGATTATGCAAGAATGGACTGCTATCAGTCAGGATTTGGTCCAGAAGTTGATTGAGAGCATGCCAGGGAGAATTGCAGAGGTCTTGAAGAAGAAGGATCAACACTGCAAATATTGACTTGCTGCATTAACTCATTCTAACTGCCAATATAACCTATTGGTACTTATAATATGATTGCAATTATATTTCTGTATGAGATATAAACATCAGACAAACACTAATAAAAACCAGAGGGCAGCAGATCATGTGAAAATATAATTTTGGTGTCATTCTCAAAAATTTTGGCCATGACTGTGTATATATATATATATATATATATATATATATATATATATATATATATATATATATATACCGTATATACTCGAGTATAAGCCGACCACCCTAATTTTGCCACAAAAAACTGGGAAAACTTAATCACACATAATCCTTGATACAGTTCATTATGGCCCCATAAGATGCTCCATATAGCAATGTGCCACATATAATGCTCAATACAGTTCATTATGGCCCCATAGATGCTCCTTATAACAATGTGCCACATACAATGCTCCATACAGTTCATTATGGCCCCATAAGATGCTCCATATAACAATGTGCCACATATAATGCTCAATACAGTTCATTATGGCCCCATAGATGCTCCATATAACAATGTGCCACATATAATGCTCGATACAGTTCATTATGGCCCCATAGATGCTCCATATAACAATGTGCCACATATAATGCTTGATACAGTTCATTATGGCCCCATAGATGCTCCTTATAACAATGTGCCACATACAATGCTCCATACAGTTCATTATGGCCCCATAGATGCTCCATATAACAATGTGCCACATATAATGCTCCATACAGTTAATTACGGCCCCATAGATGCTCCATATAACAATGTGCCACATATAATGCTGCTGCTGCAATTAAAAAAAAAAATATATGACATACTCCCCTCTCGTCGCTTCTCTTCAACGTCCCGTCTCTCCACAGTGACTGTTCAGGCAGAGGGCGGCGCGCACACTAATACATCATCGCGCTCTCTGACCTGAACAGTCACTGCAGAGGACGGAGCAGCGCTGACGCTGGAACGAGGGACAGGTGAATATTTAATACTCACCTGCTCCTGGCGCTGTCCCTGGCAGCTTCTCCCGGACAGACTGTCTCTGGTGCAGGCAGCTTCTTCCTCTTTCAGCAGTAATTGGTACCACTCATTACAGGAATGAAAATGCGGCTCCACCCCTATGGGAGTGGAGTCCATATTCATTACTTTAATGAGCGGTACCACATGACCGCTGAACAGAGGAAGAAGGTGCCGGAGACCATGAGACATGCAGGGACCGCGTCAGGAGCAGGTGAGTATGTAACCGTCGTCGCTCCCCCTCACCCGCTGACCCCCCGCCTTCCATGACTCGAGTATAAGCCGCGAGGGGCACTTTCAGCCCATTTTTTTGGGCTGAAAATCTCGACTTATACTCGAGTATATACGGTGTATATATACACACAAACACATATGTGTGTGTTATACGGTGGCATGTAAAAGTCCAGGCACCCCTGGTCAAAATTACTGTTATTGTGAACAGTTAAGCAAGTTGAAGATAAAATGATCTCTAAAAGGCCTGATGTTAAAGATGACACATTTTCTTCGTATTTTAGGCAAAAAAAAATACATATATCACCCTTTATATTTTAAACATTGCAGAAAGGAAAATCTTTCTATTTATATTATAGAGAGGTAGAGATGTAGATCTAACATATAATTGCCTAGAATACTACTTCCTGCAATTTGTGCCAACTTCCGTGGCTTTGTCCGGAGCTAATGTCCGGAGCTAATGTCCGGAGCTAATGTCCGGAGATAAGTGACGTCAACAGTGTCCAGTGTCTGATTGGTTGCCGCCTGCTGCGAGCGACCAATCAGAAACGTGCCGTACTGTGACACACTCCGCCCGCCATTTTGGTGTGATTTTTGAATTTTTACCTCACAGCAAGTTTCTACTGCGTGGAGGCGGGCCCAGTGATGTTGCTCTTCAAGCTCCTGCCGAATTTCGTCAAAAAAATGATAATACCATTTACCAAAACTATATATATTTAGTTGTGAAGTGGTTCAGTGACATTTTCACACCAATTTTGAACTTTTGTTTGGTGTTTTCTCCATATACTGCCTATTATTATTGTTCTTTCTTACTATTATTTATTAATTGTATTATTCTTACATTTGAATAAATAAAGTATATATGGATTCTAGACTCCCGATTCTTTAGAATCGGGCTGCCATCTAGTATATAAATAATATAAATACAGGTCAGCAATCATTGGCCATCAGACCCTTGAATGAAATACATCCAGTTTCAGCTTCCTAATGGTTAAATGTATTTCTTTATGTCTCTATTAACAAATATAACTGCGTAGTTCTTCTGCTTCAGTCTGTCTGTGTGTTTCTCCATTATGATTTCATCTCCGTCTAAGCATAGCTTTAGTGCCACTTCAGCGACAAAAAATCAAACATTCCGTCCCCTGACTGCACACCATAAAATTAATTCAATGGATATGGTAAAACAAATGCATCTATGATTGCAGCTTTTAAGATTGCTAGATGTCTTTAAGAAGAACTGAGATGTCTGTGTCTCCTGCTGTATATGCGCCTTACAGTCATAATTGAATAGCTTGAGCTGTGATGGCTGTATTGTGTCCCCTGCTGTATGTCTGCCTTGCAGTAATATTGGAGTGGCTTGAATTCTGATACTTGTATTGTTTATGAAGCAGTACTGTGGTATGGATAGACATCAATGCAAAGCTTTACATAAATCCCACACAAAGAAGTCTTCCATCTTCTAACCTTTTCCTAACTGCTTACAATAGACACTTTCCTACAGTAATCCAATCGCTTCCAGAAAAATGCTGATAGTTAATATGATTTATCAAGTAGTCATGTTGCCACAATCTGCTGTTGAATAATGCCTTATATAAATATTTTTTTTTTCCAAATGTATATGTTCAGTCAGAGAATATCTGCATTCAGTAAAGCCCTGGTAGACCACTACAATATGTAGGTTTGTATTCCCTCTAAACCTTCCTTCGGCTTCTGTACAGCAATATGACATTTTATTTTAAACATAGATTATAGTCTAATATATAAAGCTGAATGTGTGTATGTGTGTGTGTATATGTGTGTATGTCCGGGATTGGCATCTGAACCGTAGCAGCTACAGCCACAAAATTTTGCACAGTCACACGTCTGGACCCCGAGAGCGTCATAGGCTATGTTGTGAGGTGAAATTTTAACCCCGCGCTTTCCAATTCACCAAATAATTTTCCCCCTATCTACATAATGGGGAAAAAGTGAATTGAAAAGTGTTGGAGGCAAATTGACAGCTGCCAGATGTGAACAAGGGGGACTTAAAGAATGAGAGCGATGGTGCCAAAGAGTATATACCGTACAGTTGCTAAGGTGGGGCCACGACATGGGATACTCACCACACACGGGGATATGAACACACACACAAAATGCGCCACACACTACCACGTGCGTGAACACATATACCACCCTCAGCACACATTTCACCACACATACACCAACCTCGCCACATAATAGTCGAAACACAAAAGTCGCCGCTCAAAACTCGCCACGCGCAAAACTCGCCACGCGCAAAACTCGCCACATGCAAAACGAGGCTCACGCAAAACTTGCACCCGCGGAAAAATTGCCACATGCACAAAAGTTGCAACACATGCAAAAGTTGCCTCAAACAAAACTTGCACATACTCAAAAGGCACCACACAAAACTCGCCATGCACAAAACTTGCTGCACACAACTTGCTACACTAACCTGTCACATGCAACTCGACACACAAAAAGTTGCTACACGCATGTCACCACACAAAACTCATCTCACAAAAGTCGCCACATTCATGTCGCCACACGCAACTCAACACACACAACTTGACAAACGAAACTCGCCCTAAAACACACACAAGTCTGGTATTATCCTTCAAAAATAAAAATCTGATTAATAAGCAGACAAACTACAAGAGCAACAAATGTACCATATAGGAAATACGGCAGCTGTCAGTCACATGACCTGTCTATTATGTGTATGTGTGAGCTAATATATACTGCCAGGGGGAAGGCTTCCTGTTGGCTGGGGATTTATCAGGCTGCCAATTTAGCTTACAAATACTGAGGTAAAAATACTGACCAAATAACGTTTGAACGAGGTCTAATACAGGAGGAGATGACATACAGATATATACTATGTACAGGGGAGATAACACACAGGTATATACTATATACAGGAGAGATGACACAGGTATATACTATATAGAGGAGGAGATGACATACAGGTACATACTATATACAGGAGGAGATGACATACAGGTATATACTATATACAAGAGGAGATGACACACAGGTATATACTATATACAGGAGCAGATGACCTACAGGTATATACTATATACAGGAGGAGATGACATACAGGTATATGCTATATATAGGAGATGACATACAGGTATATGCTATATACAGGAGGAGATGACACACAGATATATACTATATACAGGGGAGATGACACACAGGTATATACTATATACATGAGGAGATGACATACAGGTATATACTAGATATAGGAGGAGATGACATACAGGTATATACTATATAAAGGGGAGACAACACACAGCAGGTATACACTATATACAGGGGAGATGACATACAGGTATATACTATATACAGGAGATGACATACAGGTGTATACTATATATAAGGGAGATGACAAACATGTATATACTGAGGTGAAAATGAGAGGTGTGAGGTGATAATGAAAAGTTGTGAGTGCAAAATGAGGACTGAGGGAAAATAGTGGAGTGATCGGAAAATGACAGATGTGAGGTCGAAATGACAAGTGTTAGGGGGAATGAGAGATGTGAGGGGGAAAATGAAAGATGTGATGGGGAAAATGAGAGGTGTGATGGGAAAATAAGAGAAGTGAGGTGCTATAACTAAACACAGATATTTACTATGCCCAGGCAACGCCGGGCTCTTCAGCTAGTTGTCTATAAAAGTGAAACGCAGCCAAAAGGCATCAGAGATTGTAAATCACACAATATATTTAGTGCTCTCTTCTCACCTAAGCCTTTTGGGGATGAAACATTCAGTTAAAAATTTTGATGGACGTTTCACCATGTAGTAAATTCTGTCATTTCATTCTAGTACTTCCATTGTGTCTTCCTTTAAACAAATATATAAAAAACACACGAACATACAGGATGAAGAAAAGCACATACATAAACAAAGTGTGTATGTAAGGTATGTACATACACACATATATAGATATATATGTATGTGTGTGTATATATATATATATATATATGTGTGTGTGTGTGTATATATATATATATATATATATTTATATATATATATATATATATATATATATATATATATATATATATATATTATACACACACAGAGACGAGAAGCCAAGAAATGGAGCACTCACCCGGTCCTTGCTGTTAAATTTATTTTATTTCATATTAAGATGACATCCACATCTTGATAAAGTGTGGTGTGCAGGTGGCAGGGGGATAAGAAGGTGAAAAAAAAACCTGATGGACTATGGCTGTTTTGCGCTGTCCATGCGCTTCTACGGGTCCATAGATTGGTGTGCATGCAGTATTTAAGCACATGTTCATACTAGCCACTAAACAGAAAAAACTAAGACAGAAACATTATGATTAAATACCCTGCAGTAAATAAATAGCATCGTGCATGAAAATAATGTATGGTACTTGGTTAACATGTTTTTGATGAAAAAAAAAAAAGTGAAAACCATCCCGCCTCATAACTGTAACCGTAATTGGGACAGTCCTAACTCTAATATTAAAAACATTACTCTTTGTCTAGTGACATGAATGTAAATAAGGGCTGAGACAGACTAAAAAAACACGTTAACTAAGTACAGTATATTATTTTCATGCATTATGCAACACTGTGTGCAGAATTATTAGGCAAGTTTATATTTTGATCACATGATACTTTTTTTACATGTTGTCCTACTCCAAGCTGTTCAGGCTTGAGAGCCAACTACCAATTAAGTAAATCAGGTGATGTGCATCTCTGTAATGAGGAGGGGTGTTGTCTAATAACATCAAAACCCTATATTAGGTGTGCTTAATTATTAGGCAACTTCCTTTCCATTGGCAAAATGGGCCAGAAGAGAGATTTGACGGGTTCTGAAAAGTCCAAAATTGTGAGATGTCTTGCAGAGGGATGCAGCAGTCTTGAAATTGCCAAACTTTTGAAGCGTGATCACCGAACAATCAAGCGTTTCATGGCAAATAGCCAACAGGGTCGCAAGAAGCGTGTTGGGCAAAAAAGGCGCAAAATAACTGCCCATGAATTGAGGAAAATCAAGCGTGAAGCTGCCAAGATGCCATTTGCAACCAGTTTTGCCATATTTCAGAGCTGTAGCATTACTGGAGTAACAAAAAGCACAAGGTGTGCGATACTCAGTGACATGGCCAAGGTAAGGAAGGCTGAAAAACGACCACATTTGAACAAGAAACAGCTCTCCCTGGATCCTGAATGTCTTTGTATATTGCAATGATTTTTTATGTGTCAACAAGCACCCTGAATGGTAATTTCATGTCATTTAACTCCTTTGCTAGAATTCATAATGAGTTACATGGTTTTCAGTACTCACTGTTGTAGCTCCGGGGGGGGGGGGGAGGGGGGGTCTCTGTAGATGTTTATCACAGGAGAGGTTTTTAGTGTAGAGATGTAATCAGGACTGCATCTTTAATCATCTATCCACACCAGGATGGGTTGAGCAGCTGTCCCTAATTTATAACTAACCAGCTTCCATAATCCTGCTGTCCTCTCCCTGCACTGGGGGCCTATAAATTTAGATTCATTCTTAAGGTTGCACGCATGTGTGGGGTCATACGCATTCAGACAAGCATCAAGTTGAAGGGAAGTTTATCCATGGCAGTTAGTCAGGGCAGCAGTCAGGTAACCCACACTCTGCTCTCCCTTCTATCCATGTGCTTTATTCCTATCGTCCTGTGTTCCCTTGCAATCCACATTCACCCCCCCATCCCCCTCCATCACGACTCATACACATCAGCTCCTCTCTCCTTCCCACTCCTATGTACAGCTCCCATGCATTTCTCACCTTCCTGAAAAACCTCAGCCCATCTTGCCCAAACACACTGCACAAAAAAACTTCTTACAATTCCAAAAACTTCTTGCTTTTTATCTTCCTACTCCTACTGATTTCAGGAGACATCTCCCCCAACCCTGGCCCCCATCCCACAACCCCAACCACTACCCTACCTCACATCAAAACCATTCTAACCTTAGTAATATTACTTGCACTCCCTCATCTCCTTTTTATTGTGCCCTGTGGAATCCACGGTCTGTATGTACCAAGCTTCCCTTACTGCACAACTACTTTCTGATCAACTCTCTCAATTTATTGGCCCTCACTGAAACCTGGATCCAGGATTCTGACACTGTCTCCCCTGCTGCCATTTCCCATGGTGGCCTACAATTCTTCCATTCCCCGAGACCCACAAACAAACCTGGTGGTGGAGTCTGCATACTCCTCTCCTCACAATGCACCTTCCAGGGCATCCCCCCAGCTCCATCACTCTCAATCCCTTCTTTTGAGGTCCACACCATCAGGCTCTTCCGTCCCCTCTCCCTCAGAGTAGCGGTCATATACCGGCCCCCAGGCTCACCCACCCACTTCCTGGACCATTTCTCTGCCTGGCTGCCGCACTCCATGTCCTCAGAACTCCCAACCCGTATCCTGGGAGACATAAACAGCCCCACTTCTACATCTGCATCCCAGCTTCTATCACTAACCACTTCGCTCGGCCTCTCACAGCTCTCAACCTCTGAGACACACAAGGACGGTAACACCCTTGACCTGGTGTTTGTCTGGCTGTGTTCACGCTCCTACCTAAATAGCTCACTACTTCCCCTCTCTGACCACAACATTCTCTCCTTCACGCTCACAAATCCTCGCCCAGCACACTCATACCTACCATTCAGTCAGAAATCTACAAGCCATTAACCCTCATACACTTTCAGACTCCTTACACTCATCACTGTCCCCAATCTCCTCTTTTTCCTGTCCTGATCTGGCGGTACATCACTACAATGACATTCTTAGAAGCACCCTGGACCAAGTAGCTCCCCTCACCATCAGAACCTCCAAACACAGAGTAAAACAGCCCTGGCTCACATCGCAAACCCGATTTTTCCAGCGATGCTCTAGGAGTGCTGAACGCTTATGGAGGAAAACTCGCACACCAGAAGACTTCATACACTTCAAATTTATGTTAAAAACCTATAACTCTGCCCTTCACCTCGCCAAACAGACCTACTTCACCACCCTGATCTCCTCACTATCCAACAACCCCAAGAAACTTTTTGACACCTTTCACTCCCTCCTCAGGTCAAAAGCTCAAGCCCATATCACAGACATTTGTGCTGATGACCTGGCCTCCCACTTTATAGAGAAAATAGACAATATCCGTCAGGAAATCTGCTCCCAGACACCAAGTTCAGTGACTCCCATCCCTCCCTGCATCTCCCCTGGCTCACTCTCCACATTTGATCCCATCACAGAAGAAGAAGTCTCCAAGCTCCTCTCTTCTTCTCGTCTGACTACATGCACTACCGACCCCATTCCCTCTCATCTCCTCCAGTCTCTCTCTCCAGTCGTCACTACTCACCTAACTACAATCTTTAATCTCTCACTCTCCTCAGGCATTTTCCCGTCCTCCTTCAAACACTCTATCATTACTCCGTTACTAAAGAAACCTGCCCTCGACCCATCCTGCACAAATAACTACAGACTGGTCTCCAACCTCCCCTTCATCTCTAAACTCTTGGAGCGCCTAGTCTACTCCCGCCTTACCCGTTACCTCTCCATTCACTCCCTCCTACACCCTTCACAGTTCGGCTTCCGCCCCCTACACTCGACAGAAACTGCACTCATCAAAGTGACCAATGACCTTCTGACAGCAAAATGTAATGGTGACCACTCTCTGCTCATTCTTCTCGATCTTTCTGCAGATTTCGACACTGTTGACCACCCTCTCCTACTCTCTAGGCTCCAGTCACTAGGCATTAAGGACACTGCTCTCTCCTGGTTCTCCTATTTTTCTGACCGCTCCTTCAGTGTTCTGTTCTCTGGCTCCACTTCGCCTCCTCTTCCTCTCACTGTCGGGGTACCTCAGGGCTCAGTCGTTTGCCCCCTTCTCTCTATACGGCCCCAATTGGACAGACCATCAGCAGATTTGGCTTTCAGCACCATCTTTATGCCGACGACACACAACTATACATGTCATCCCCTGACCTACCTTACTCCCGCTGTACTACAGAACACAACTGACTGTCCACAGTCTCCGACATCATGTCCGCCCTATATCTGAAACTCAACTTCTCCAAAACTGAACTTCTTCTGCTCCCACCATCTACTAACCTCCCTAAACCTGACGTTTCCCTCTCCGTGGGTGGCACCATAATAACACCCTGGCAGCAGGCGCGCTGTCTTGAGTGTTACGTTTGACTCCAATCTCTCCTTCACATCCCATATACAATCTCTTGCTCGCTCGTGCCACTTACACCTAAAGAACATCTCTAGAATCCGCCCTTTTCTCACCATGGAAACAACAAAAACCCTCACTGTCGCCCTGATCCACTCCTGCCTGGACTACTGCAACACTCTATTAATTGGGCTCCCCCTTACTCGACTTTCCCCTTTCCAGTCTATCCTTAATGCAGCAGCCAGGGTTGTCTATCTAGCTAATTGTTACTCGGACACGTCCGCTCTTCGCCAGTCGTTACACTGGCTGCCCATTCATTATAGAATCCAACTCAAAATACTTGTTCTCACCCACAAAGCTCTTCACAGTGCAGCACCCCCTTACATCTCCTCCCTCATTTCTGTCTATCGGCCTAACCGACCTCTGCGCTCTGCAAATGACTTTCGACTAACCTCTGCACTAATCCGTACCTCCCACTCCCGACTCCAAGAGTTCTCCCGTGCTGTGCCAATCCTCTGGAATGCTCTACCCCAAGATATTATGACCATTCACAATTTGCATAGTTTTAGGCACTCCCTCAAAACATATTTGTTCCTAGCGGCCTATCACGTTCCCTAATCAGTCATTTTATGTTGTGTGTAGCCCATTCACTATCTCCATTTATCCCCCACTCCCTGAAGATGGCTGCACCATCATTGTAAATACATCATTGTAAATACACACCTGTACTTTGTATCTCCCCCACCTCATTGTAGATTGTAAGCTTTCACGAGCAGGGTCATCTTATTGTGCTTTAATTATTGTATTGTAAACGTTGTTACTTATGACTGTTGTGTTTGAAACTGTTAAGCTGTAAAGCGCTGCGGAATATGTTGGCGCTATATAAATAAAGAATATTGTTATTATTATTATTATCATTACTACGATAAAACATCAAAACTGGGACAAGAAATATCTTAAGACTGACTTTTCAAAGGTTTTATGGACTGATGAAATGAGAGTGACTCTTGATGGGCCAAACGGATGGGCCAGAGGCTGGATCAGTAAAGGGCAGAGGGCTCCACTCCGACTCAGACGCCAGCAAGGTGGACGTGGGGTTCTGGTATGGGCTGGTATCATCAAAGATGAACTTGTGGGACCTTTTCGGGTTGAGGATGGAGTGAATCTCAACTCCCAGACCTACTGCCAGTTTCTGGAAGACAACTTCTTAAAGCAGTGGTACAGGAAGAAGTCGGTATCGTTCAAGAAAAACCTGATTCTCATGCAGGACAATGTTCCATCACATGCCTCCAACTACTCCACAGCGTGGCTGGCCAGTAAAGGTCTCAAAGAAGAAAAAATAATGACATGCCCCTTGTTCACCTGATCTGAATCCCATAGAGAACCTGTGGTCCCTCATAAAATGTGAGGTCTACAGGGAGGGAAAACGGTACACCTCTCGGAACAGTGTCTGGGAGGCTGTGGTGGCTGCTGCATGCAATGTTGGTCGTAAACAGATCACGCAACTGATAGAATCTATGGATGGAAGGCTGTTGAGTGTCATCATAAAGAAACGTGGCTATATTGGTCACTAATTTTGGGGGGTTTTGTTTTTGCGTGTCAGAAATATTTATTTTGTGCAGTTATATTGGTTTACCTGGTGAAAATAAACAAGTGAGATGGGAATATATTTGGTTTTTATTAAGTTGCCTAATAATTTTGCACAGTAATAGTTACCTGCAAAAACACTCCAACTTCCAAAATTAGTAAGCTTTTGATATTTGAGTCTTTTGGGTTGATTGAGAACATAGTTGTTGATCAATAATAATCCTCTAAAATAATATTGTTTGCGGCTGGCCATGTAGTATATAGCACTGCTATTTAGTATATAGCACAGCCACGTAGTATATAGCACAGCCCACATAGTATATTGCACAGCCACGTAGTATATTGTAGAGCCACGTAGTACATAGCACAGGCCACGCAGTATATAGCACAGCCCACGTAGTGTAGAACACAGACCACGGAGTATATAACACAGCCCACGTATTATATACCACAGCTTACGTAATATATAGCACAGCCCACACAGTATATAACACAGACCACGGAGTATATAACACAGCCCACGTAGTATATACCACAGGTTACGTAGTATATAGCACAGCCCACTCAGTATAGAACACAGACCACATAGTATATAGCACAGCCCACGCAGTATAGAACACAGACCACGGAGTATATAACACAGCCCACGTAGTATATACCACAGCTTACGTAGTATATAGCACAGCCCACACAGTATATAACACAGCCCACGTAGTATATAGCAATGTGGGCACCATATCCCTGTTAAAAAAAAAAAAAAAAAAAAAAAGAATAAAAATAAAAATTAGTTATATACTCACCTTCCGGCAGCCCACGGATCTAACCCAGGCCTATAGCGATGCTCGTCGCGACGCTCCGTTCCCAGTAATGCCTTGCTGCAGTAACCCGTGATGATATAGCGGTCTCGCGAGACCGCTGCGTCATCATGGCTTGTTGCCGCAGTGCATTCTTGGGACCGGAGCGTTGCGAGGAACGGGAAAGGCTGCCGCGGACGACGGAAGATGAGAATATGATTTTTTTTAATTATTATTTTTAACATTATATGTTTTCACTATTGATGCTGCGTAGGAGGCAGCATCAATAGTAAAACGTTGGTCACACAGGTTTAATGCCACCGGTAACGGACTGCGTTATACTGCTTTATGATGCGGTGTAACGCAGTCCGTTTAACGGACTTCTGAAACGCTATGTGGATGCGGATTGGAGGGGAGTATGGAGGGGGCACTGACTGGATGGGAGTATGGAGGGGGCACTGACTGGAGGGAGGTAGGAAGGGGCCAATTCGAGGCCATACTGTGCCTGTCGCTGATTGGTGACACGCGATTTTCGTGACAAACAGACGGAAGTTGACCTTAGACAATTATATAGATAGGTGTGTGTGTATATATATATATGTATAGATATATATATATCTATACATATATATATATATACACACACATCTATATAATTGTCTAAGGGTTACTTCCGTCTTTCTGTCTTTCTGTCCTTCTTTCTGTCGCGAATATTCATTGGTCGCGGCCTCTGTCTGTCATGGAAATCCAAGTCGCTGATTGGTCGCGGCAACACAGCCACGACCAATCAGCGACGGGCACAGTCCGGAAGAAAATGGCCGCTCCTTACTCCCCGCAGTCAGTGCCCGGCGCCCGCATACTCCTCTCCAGTCACCGCTCACACAGGGTTATGCCGGCGGTAACGGACCGCGTTATGCCGTGGGTAACGCACTCTGTAACCGCTGCTATTAACCCTGTGTGTCCCCAACTTTTTACTATTGATGCTGCCTATGCGGCATCAATAGTAAAAAAATGTAATGTTAAAAATAATAATAAAAAAAACTGCTATTCTCACCCTCCATAGTCCGCCGAGCCGCTCGTGCCGGCCGCCATCTTCCGTTCCCGGCGATGCATTGCGAAATTACCCAGAAGGGTAAGGGTAAGGGTAACACGTGGGCTGTGTTAGATAAAGCATGGCTGCTATATACTACATAGGCAGTGTTCCATACTATGTGGGCTGTGTTCTATACTGCGTGGGCTGTGCTATATATTACGTGGCCACTGTTATATACTGCGTGGGCTGTGCTATATATATATTACAAGGCCAGTGTTATATACTGCGTGGGCTGCGCTATATATTACGTGGCCACTGTTATATACCACGTGGATGCTATATACTGCGTGGACTGAGTTATAGACTAAGTGGCTGCTATATACTGCATGGGCTGTGCTATATATTACGTGGCCAGTGTTATATACGACGTGGCCTGTGTTATATACTACGTCGCCTGTGTTATATACTGCGTGGTTGCTATACACTGCGTGGGCTGTGTTATATACTGCATGGCCACTGTTATATATTGCGTGGCCTGTATTAACGCATCGGGTATTCTACAATATGTATGTATATAGCAGCCACATAGTATTTGTCTGCTTGACATCTAGTGTGTGTGTGTATATATATACAGTGGGGCAAAAAAGTATTTAGTCAGTCAGCAATAGTGCAAGTTCCACCACTTAAAAAGATGAGAGGCGTCTGTAATTTACATCATAGGTAGACCTCAACTATGGGAGACAAACTGAGAAAAAAAAATCCACAAAATCACATTGTCTGTTTTTTTAACATTTTATTTGCATATTATGGTGGAAAATAAGTATTTGGTCAGAAACAAACAATCAAGATTTCTGGCTCTCACAGACCTGTAACTTCTTCTTTAAGAGTCTCCTCTTTCCTCCACTCATTACCTGTAGTAATGGCACCTGTTTAAACTTGTTATCAGTATAAAAAGACACCTGTGCACACCCTCAAACAGTCTGACTCCAAACTCCACTATGGTGAAGACAAAAGAGCTGTCAAAGGACACCAGAAACAAAATTGTAGCCCTGCACCAGGCTGGGAAGACTGAATCTGCAATAGCCAACCAGCTTGGAGTGAAGAAATCAACAATGGGAGCAATAATTAGAAAATGGAAGACATACAAGACCACTGATAATCTCCCTCGATCTAGGGCTCCACGCAAAATCCCACCCCGTGGGGTCAGAATGATCACAAGAACGGTGAGCAAAAATCCCAGAACCACGCGGGGGGACCTAGTGAATGAACTGCAGAGAGCTGGGACCAATGTAACAAGGCCTACCATAAGTAACACACTACGCCACCATGGACTCAGATCCTGCAGTGCCAGACGTGTCCCACTGCTTAAGCCAGTACATGTCCGGGCCCGTCTGAAGTTTGCAAGAGAGCATTTGGATGATCCAGAGGAGTTTTGGGAGAATGTCCTATGGTCTGATGAAACCAAACGGGAACTGTTTGGTAGAAACACAACTTGTCGTGTTTGGAGGAAAAAGAATACTGAGTTGCATCCATCAAACACCATACCTACTGTAAAGCATGGTGGTGGAAACATCATGCTTTGGGGCTGTTTCTCTGCAAAGGGGCCAGGACGACTGATCCGGGTACATGAAAGAATGAATGGGGCCATGTATCGTGAGATTTTGAGTGCAAACCTCCTTCCATCAGCAAGGGCATTGAAGATGAAACGTGGCTGGGTCTTTCAACATGACAATGATCCAAAGCACACCGCCAGGACAATGAAGGAGTGGCTTCGTAAGAAGCATTTCAAGGTCCTGGAGTGGCCTAGCCAGTCTCCAGATCTCAACCCTATAGAAAACCTTTGGAGGGAGTTGAAAGTCCGTGTTGCCAAGCGAAAAGCCAAAAACATCACTGCTCTAGAGGAGATCTGCATGGAGGAATGGGCCAACATACCAACAACAGTGTGTGGCAACCTTGTGAAGACTTACAGAAAACATTTGACCTCTGTCATTGCCAACAAAGGATATATTACAAAGTATTGAGATGAAATTTTGTTTCTGACCAAATACTTATTTTCCACCATAATATGCAAATAAAATGTTAAAAAAACAGACAATGTGATTTTGTGGATTTTTTTTTCTCAGTTTGTCTCCCATAGTTGAGGTCTACCTATGATGTAAATTACAGACGCCTCTCATCTTTTTAAGTGGTGGAACTTGCACTATTGCTGACTGACTAAATACTTTTTTGCTTCACTGTATATATGTGTGTATGTAGATACATCATGGCGCTGATTCATGATGTGCATTTTTTAAGTTGTTTTCCTTTTTTTTTATCTATCTGGTGTTAGTTGTATTTTTTTTTCCTCCAAATTCTTCGAAATGAAGCATGTGATTAATGAAGTAGGCACAATGTAAAAAAAAAATTTCAGTATTGAGCTGCCAAAAGTTACAGTTTGTCAACAAAAAGTTGCAAATATTGCAACAAAATGCTGGCGTATGCTGAAATACACCAGGGATAACTGGTAGACGCAATTGATTATCAGGCGAAAAATGTAAAAAGAGTAGCAAACGTATATTAAATAGACTTAAAAAAGGTGAAAACAATATATTGAATTGGCACAAAACTAGATACAAAACAGGTGCCAAGGCAATGATAAATAATGGGCCTATATCTTAAAAGGACATGCAATTTTTGATTAAATATCTTAACATTTTAACGAGATATAATGACTCCTGTTTGAAAGGCTCGTTTGACCTTTTGCTACATTCATAGATTATTGTTCACAGTGGGCGGGTCTGCCGAACTTGGACATTCTTTTTATTCTTTAACAGTAAAGTGCTGTAACTTCTCCATAACCTATTTCAGATTTTCTTAACAGGAAATCTGTGTACCAAAACTCTACCAAATGAATATTTAAACTCTCTTTACACCCACAACCTATAGCTCTATCGCAGTTAAGCCATTGCATGACAGGTCAAAGACTAAAAAAAAGTTTTAAAAAATCTCCTGCAGGGTCTGTGAAAAGCTGCTGATTGATTTCAGGCAGTGTTCGCTTATCCGCTGCCGACCAACATACTGTATCACAGTGCTCAGTATGCAAATTGAGGGGGAATAACAGCGCCCTGAGTCTCTGGCCACTATAATCTATACTATAGGTGTCATTTTATAGACATACGCATATAAGTGTTTTAATTTGCACTTTGGAGGTGACAGACTCCTGTTGAAGGCAGCCTTTGACCAGTTTTTCAGTCTCTCATCAAATGCCATCATCTTTTATCTGCTCCTGTACTCCATTCCACAAATGTGTATATTGCCTCCCGACTGGACCAGTAGCATCACCGACCTAGGCTGGCGCACTTTGCCCTACCGAGGGTAGAGCAAAGGACATTGCTGCACTTGCGCTGATAGATGTCATTCCGGCTCCGGAAGTGTGCCTGCTCGGGCCTGCTATACTACTGAGCAGGCACAAGATTGCGTTGCACTATGTGGAGGACGCAGGACATGTCATCCACATCAATCAGAGCCTGAAGACGGCAATTAGGAGAGAGGAGGCACAGACGCTCTAACAAGGATACTCATTGGATCGGACCGTCCTCATTTAGATACAATACGGGAGCGATTCAAGTGGTATTATTGGGGTTATATGGGGGAAGTCGGGAGACAATATACAAGTTTGTGGAATGCAGTACAGGAACAGATAAAGGTGGTGGCGTTTGTTGAGAGACTCAAAAACCAGTGACTGGTTCCCTTTAAACCGACCATGAATCTGATTCACTAAGTTCACCAGTTCACCATATTTTGGCAGCTATTAACAAGTGGAAGCAACGACTAGCCGAAATATGTCAGGGTAAGAGTGCTGATGTGACACCGTCCCGTGTGGCCAGCTTTAGGTCACTTACTACTTACGGGCTGACTTTCATTAATCGCGGGGACCACACTGGCCATTTTGCTAGTTGAGGTAATAACTGCAATTTTTGAAGGTCTTTTCAAGTAAATGTTTGTAATAAACGCTCGGCGTTTGATTTGTCAGTTCCTTCATTTCTTAGTTGACTGGGTTTCAATTTATTTGCTTCTTGTTTCCTACATTTAGTATAATTCTTTCATATAGTTTCATGTTACACATGGGTTGCAGCAACAATAATATGCATTTATGTCAACAGCTCATGTGCTGCCATTATTACACGGTATCAGACATCTACATGTGTAATAAGTCATGGTTTGTTTGTCATTTTGTTTAGTTCCAGAGTGCCTCATGGCGGTTTTGCATTTATCATGGGAGGAAGTGGGCTCCAAAATTTCACCATTGCCGCTGTGGCTTACACATCAAATCTGCTCCCAACATCTAGTACATGGTATGTTCAGAAAGTCGCATCTTAAATTTCATGCAGACATTCATTCTGTACAGTTAAAGATTATTAAGACGATTATATTGCCATTGTGTTGGTTTCTTTTTTGTCATCTATATATCATGTCACGTTAAAAGCATTCTCAGCCTAGTTTCTTCAGTCCTGCTGGGCAGAATCTGAGACGGATAAACTCCTGCCAGAAAATGAGCCAGCTTATGTGGGCTCATGCCTGGTTTTGTTTCAGATGGCTTTTTAAGTATGGATGTTAATTGTGCCTCCTTGCCAAGAGGAGACTGATGTAGAGTTTTCTGGGAAAAGATTCAGTACGCCTTGCAATTAATGGCATCAAAACCTGCTGTTTTCTAGGCTTATGAGCCTAGAGTGAAGTTTCAGTCAATGATTGACAATGTCTACATGCCCCCTGCCTCAGGGAAGGCTGTCAGTCATTGAAAAGGTCCTATCGACAATTTTGGAATGTCTGGTTTAGTAAATGTAGATATAGGTCAGTTCAATTGTTATTTTGCTTTCCCAAAAGAAAAAAAATTGCACTTTAATTTAGAAAACTTGTTAAAATCCATCATCATGTAAAGGATAGTTAGGGAAGGAGAGAATAGCATTTAATAATACTTAACAGAGGATTATAAACACTCAGTGGTCCATAAGGCATCAACTGTTATATATTATTAAATCCTATTCTCTCCCTTACTCTTCCCTGAAAAGACAATGATAGAATTTAAAGAAACTCTGTCTGCACGATTTTGTAATGTAAAGACATGGCTGTAATGTTGTAATACTGATTACATTGATACCTTTGGTGAGCACATCCTTTTAGTAGTTATTCTTTAATTAGCAGAAAACTTCAAATGGTTAGATTTCAGTGCACAAGGGTTGAACTGTGTATTGGGTCTTTTCCTCCATGTCTGAGATTCCTCAGCTCCTCTACCTGCCTCTTGTCTGTGAATGTCCTTCCTCCCCTGTTTCAGATCTCACGTCGGCGCAGTTATTGCCATGGGGAGCGCATATTGAGATTTCAAACAGAAGGCAGGTCACTCAAAGACCGGAAGCAGGCAGAGAGGTTGGGAATCACAGACTAGACGCAGGCAGAGGGGCCAGGGAATCATAGACTGAAGGCAGGCAGAGGGGCCTGGGAATCATAGACTGGAGGCAGGCAGAGGGGCCGGGGATTCATAGACTGGAGGCAGGCAGAGGGGCCGGGGAATCATAGACTGGAGGCAGGCAGAGGGGCCAGGGAATCATAGACTGGAGGCAGGCAGAGGGGCCGGGGAATCATAGACTGAAGGAAGACAGAGGAGCCGGGGATTCATAGACTGGAGGCAGGCAGAGGGGCCGGGGAGTCATAGATTGGAGGCAGGCAGAGGGGCCGGGGATTCATAGACTGGAGGCAGACAGAGGGGCCGGGGAATCATAGACTGGAGGCAGGCCGAGGGGCCGGGGAATCATAGACTGAAGGAAGACAGAGGAGCCGGGGATTCATAGACTGGAGGCAGGCAGAGGGGCCGGGGAGTCATAGATTGGAGGCAGGCAGAGGGGCCGGGGATTCATAGACTGGAGGCAGACAGAGGGGCCGGGGAATCATAGACTGGAGGCAGGCCGAGGGGCTGGGGATTCATAGATTGGAGGAAGGCAGAGAGGCCGGGGAATCATAGACTGGAGGCAGACAGAGGAGCCGGGGAATCATAGACTAGAGGCAGGCAGAGGGGCCGGGGATTCATAGACTGGAGGCAGGCAGAGAGGCCGGGGAATCATAGACTGGAGGCAGGCAGAGGGGCCGGGGATTAGTAGACTGGAGGCAGGAAGAGGGGCCGGGGAATCGTAGACTGGAGGCAGGCAGAGGGGCCAGGGATTCATAGACTGGAGGCAGGCAGAGGGGCCGGGGATTCATAGACTGGAGGCAGGCAGAGGGGCCGGGGAATCATACACTGGAGGCAGGCAGAAGGGCCGGGGAATCATAGACTGGAGGCAGACAGAGGGGCCGGGGAATCATAGACTGGAGGCAGGCCGAGGGGCCGGGGATTCATAGATTGGAGGAAGGCAGAGAGGCCGGGGAGTCATAGATTGGAGGAAGGCAGAGAGGCCGGGGAGTCATAGACTGGAGGCAGACAGAGGAGCCGGGGAATCATAAACGAGAGGCAGGCAGAGGGGCCGGGGATTCATAGACTGGAGGCAGACAGAGGGGCCGGGGAATCATAGACTGGAGGCAGGCCGAGGGGCCGGGGATTCATAGATTGGAGGAAGGCAGAGAGGCCGGGGAGTCATAGACTGGAGGCAGACAGAGGAGCCGGGGAATCATAGACTAGAGGCAGGCAGAGGGGCCGGGGATTCATAGAATGGAGGCAGGCAGAGGAGCCGGGGAATCATAGACTGGAGGCAGGCAGAGGGGCCGGGGATTAGTAGACTGGAGGCAGGCAGAGGGGCCGGGGAATCATAGACTGGAGGCAGACAGAGGGGCCGGGGATTCATAGAATGGAGGCAGGCAGTGGGGCCGAGGATTCATAGACTGGAGGCAGGCAGAGGGACCTGGGAATCACAGACAGGGAGGAGAAGACCCAATGTACAGCCCAGCCCCTGTGCACCAAAATCTAATAAGCAGAAAACTTTAAGCAATGATTAAAGTAGAACCACAGAGCTGATTTCTTCTCCAAAGGTATCAATGTAATCAGTATTACGGCGCCATTCAATTTACATTACAAAATCATGCTGATAGGTTCTCTTTCATCATTTTGAGGTGTATTGTTTCTATTTTTTTTTTCTCTTAACAATGCAACAGATTTATATCTACGTTACTACCTGGGAACCAACTGGGATTTATTGTCTGTACATCCTGTCTACAGAAACTTACTGAATCCAGAAGACAAGGAAACCTGAGTTGGGCTGACCATTTGTTCACTTTTTTTCTAAATGTTTCAGTAAATACTTGCATTCACCATAACATAGCAATAACAACTCTGCATTGTGGTGTTCCTCCTTTATTCCTACTAAAAATATAGGATAAATTGACAACTACAGTTAAGTCCATATATATTTGGACAGATACATTTTTCTTATTTTGGTTATAGACATTACCACAATGAATTTTAAACAAAACAATTCAGATGCAGTTGAAGTTCAGACTTTCAGCTTTCATTTGAGGGTATCCACATTAAAATTGGATGATGGGTTTAGGAGTTTCAGCTCCTTAACATGTGCCACCCTGTTTTTAAAGGGATCAAAAGTAATTGGACAATTGACTCCAAGGCTATTTCATGGACAGGTGTGGGCAATCCCTTCGTTATGTCATTCTCAATTAAACAGATAAAAGGCCTGGAGTTGATTTGAGGTGTGGTGCTTGCATTTGGAAGGTTTTGCTGTGAAGTAAACATGTGGTCAAAGGAGCTCTCCATGCAGGTGAAACAAGCCATCCTTACGCTGCGAAAACAGAAAAAACCCATCTGAGCAATTGCTACAGTATTAGGAGTGGCAAAATCTACAGTTTGGTACATCCTGAGAAAGAAAGAAAGCACTGGTGAACTCATCAATGCAAAAAGACCTGGGCGCCCACGGAAGACAACAGTCAACCAAGTGAACAACACTCTCCAGGAGGTAGGTGTATCAATATCCAAATCTACCATAAAAAGAAGACTGCATGAAAGTAAATACAGAGGGTTCACTGCACGGTGCAAGCCACTCATAAGCATCAAGAATAAAAGGCTAGACTGGACTTTGCTTAAAAAAAAACATCTAAAAAAGCCAGCACAGTTCTGGAAGAACATTCTTTGGACAGATGAAACCAAGATCAACCTTTACCAGAATGATGGAAAGAGAAAAGTATGGTGAAGTCGTGGTACAGCTCATGATCCAAAGCATACCACATCATCTGTAAAACATGGCGGAGGCAGTGTGATGTCTTGGGCATGTATGGCTGCCAGTGGCACTGGGTCACTAGTGTTTATTGATGATGTGACACAGGACAGAAGCAGCCGATTGAATTCTGAGGTATTCAGAGCCATACTGTGTGTTCAGATCCAGCCAAAAGCAGCCAAACTGATTGGTCGTCGTTTCATACTACAGATGGACTATGACCCAAAACATAAAGCCAAAGCAACCCAGGAGTTTATTACAGCAAAGAAGTGGAATATTCTTGAATGGCCAAGTCAGTCACCTGATCTCAACCCAATTGAGCATGCATTTCACTTGTTAAAGACTAAACTTCAGACAGAAAGGCCCACAAACAAACAGCAACTGAAAACCACCGCAGTGAAGGCTTGGCAGAGCATCAAAAGGGAGGAAACACAGCGTCTGGTGATGTCCTTGAGTTCAAGTCTTCAGGCAGTCATTGCCAACAAAGTGTTTTCAACCAAGTACTAGAAATTAACATTTTATTTAAAATTATTTAATCTGTCCAATTACTTTTGGTCCCTTTAAAAACGGGTGGCACATGTTAAGGAGTTGAAACTCCTAAACCCTTCATCCAATTTTAATGTGGATACCCTCAAATGAAAGCTGAAAGTCTGAACTTCAACTGCATCTGAATTGTTTTGTTTAAAATTCATTGTGGTAATGTCTATAACCAAAATTAGAAAAATTTTATCTCTGTCCAAATATATATGGACTGTAGGTATTATGATTTTCTATGTGGCAAATGGGTATGTCTCTACACAGTCAGCACTGATTAGACAGTGCCAGATTGTAAATGGGAAATTCCCCCAATTGATAATACTGAGTGGTCAATTTGGTAATCAAATTCTGTATGGAATAATAGAAGAACAACACAGTGCAAATATCTAAGAAACAATGCTCGAACATTGCCATTGCTAGCAGAGTACAAGAATTGCTATGGCTGGGTTCCCACAACATCCTGGTCCCTGTTCTGATCTCCATCGTGAACATCTACGTACCCGAAAAACTGTATTCAAACATTCTCCCAACTGATTCATTGCCTTCAAATAGGTAAATGGAGTCCAAAATATGAAATCTTGCACTCTGATCTTCTTTCTGGTGGTGTTAAGAAAACCTGACACAATAGTCTGTTTTTATCTATTCAGATAGAAGCCCTCAACAGAATACTGAATGGGGACCTAAATGGGGTGTGAACCCAGTCTAAGGCTAGTTTCACATTTGCGTTTAAAAACGCAGCGTTAAAAACGCAAACGCAGGTGGTGAAAAAAACGCATGTAAACGCGTGCAAGCGCGTTTTTTTAGACGCATGCGGTAAAAAAACGTGGCGTTTTGACGCGTTTACATGCGTTTTTTCCTGCGTTTGCAATTTTGAAACGCATGATGAGAAGTGTGTGACAGCTGCCAATCATCAAAATCAACTAGAAAACCCACTAGAAATAGCTAGGGTTAGGGTTTGGATCCCTAGGGTTAGGGTTAGGATCCCTTTATCACCTTGATGGTGGGGGTTAGGGTTAGGGTTTGGATCCCTTTATCACCTTGATTGTGGGGGGTGGCCTATCAGTGTGTAGACTTGTTTTTTTCTATGGAAACGCATGCGTTTAAAAACGCAACCAAACGCATGTGCTTAAAAACGCATGCGTTTACATAGACAGCAATACATTTTTATGCCGCAAAAAAAACGCCTCTAGAAATTACTACATGTAGCATTTCTGCAACAAAACGCAAGCAGAGAAACGACACATGCGTCGTCAAACGCGGCAAAACGCATACCAAAAAAGCATGCGTTTTTAATGTTAAATATAGGGAAAAAAGCATGCATTTTTTTGCGCCAAAACGCAGCGCCAAAAAACGCAAATGTGAAACCAGCCTAAAGCAGATATGTTGAGAGATGCCAGATTCTTTTCAAAGGGAATCTGTCAATAGGATCAACCGTCCTATACCGTCTATATGGGCATGTAGATCATAGGAAGCTGAATAAAGTGATACTTTGATATCTGCGATCTGATGTCTTATAGTATATGCCCACGATCAGGAAATGCTGCAGGTTTGACATTGCGTATTTATGCAGCGTCAAACCCGCAGAGGCCAGATGTAACTTCATAGTGGATGGGACTTCTAGAAATCCCATGTCAACTATGCATGCACCTGCAAATCACCCACGAAAACTGACATGTGGTGTGTCTTTCAAAACTGGAGCATGTTAATTTCTAGGGTCTCCTCAACAGAAATTTCACCAATAGAATGTATTGGATGTGGTAAAACCTCATGGTTCAGTGAACACATGCCGATCTACCTGTGTTCAATAGTAGCCAACACTTTGGACGTGGCGAACATATGCTGCGTCCAAAGCGCTGCTAGTTCCGGATCGTGGGAACCTATCCTTAAAGGGAATCTGTCACCCCAAAATTCGCCCATAAGCTAAAGCCACCAGCTTCAGGGGCTTATCTACAGCATTCTGTAATGCTGTAGATAAGCCCCCAATGTAACCTGAAAGATAAGAAAAAAATGGTAGATTATACTCACTCAGGGGCAGTCCCGATGTGGTCTGGTCCGATGGGCGTCGCGGTCCGGGTCCAGCGCCTCCCATCTTCATAAGATGACGTCCTCTTTTTTGCTTCCTGCCGCAGCTCCTGCGCAGGCGTACTTTGTCTACTGTAGATAAGCCGCTGATGCCGGTGGCCTTAGCTTATAGGCGAATTTTGGGTTGACAGATTCCCTTTAATGCAGAGAAATACACAATTTCCTTATATGTAAGTGACTTCTTTCAGGCTACGGGGATAACGCCACTTGGAAGATAACTCTGCCTCCAGAGCTTTTTTTTTTAAATAAAAGATGGAGTTACCAGTGTGAGACATGTAACAAACACAGAACAGAAATAATCTTTCTATTCTTGCAAACACATTTTTTACAGCTCTCTGAGCTCTGCTGTATTGTAACAATATTGCAACCTTGTCTGCCTGTGAGATGGAAGCTGAATCACTGACCTGTAGATGTCAGTGATAATTACACAGAGCTCTGCAGTGAGATCAGGAGAGCAGGGAGCAGCCATTACACATCACATTGGTGACACTAGTAACCAATACATCTCACACTGGTAACCATTACAAATCATGCTGGTAACTCCCCTTAATGTAAACTAAGCTCTGGAGGCAGAGTTATCTTCCAGGCACCATCTTCCCAGAGCCTGGAAGAGGGAATTTATATAAAGTGATAAAAGCAGATTTATCCACAAGGCATCGGGTATGAGGCATACACTAATGTACAGTGAGGACTTCTATCAGCATTCTATAGCCTGTATGCCGATATTAATAGTTTAGGCTAAATATGGGGACAGATTCAATTTCAGTCAAACCACCCAATAGTTTTATTCTTCAAAAGTGTGCTGGATTTGAAGGAGCTTTCCAGGCTTAAAAAGCATCATGACTTCCTCAGATATATTTATTGTAGGAAAAGTAAACGTTTCTACAATATAAGATTATCATGTGTAGCAGCTAGAGGAAAATAAAATGACAGTTTTCTGTATGAAATTCAAGCTTTTAGCTAGTGGTGAGCGAATTGCATGTACTATATTGAATAAAAAAACAGCATTTTATACTTTTCATGTGACGCCCCAGGGTCCTGGTTGTCACAATGGTATTGCTTTCCTCACGGGGAGAGTGATGTCACGCTTGGAAGCGATGGAGGATTCCTTTTTGACAGATAATCAGCACATACAACACCATTCTGACTCCAGGCCAGAAGGGGGAGCTCTACACCTGACTTCAGGGGGGGAGCTGCTCTCTCTTTTCATGAGGAGGAGTTAATTGCTAGACAGTTGGGAAGTATTAGGCCGGCGTCACACTAGCGAGTTTTACGGACGTATGAGCGCATTAAATACGTCCGTAAAACACGCATTACACACGGCCCAATCATTCTCTATGCCCCAGCTCCTATCTGCCGTATTTTACTGATCCGTATTATACGGCTTTCTACAGCCGTAGAAAATCGCAGCATGCTGCGTTTGTCACCGTATTGCGCAAAAAAATTGCCAGTGCAAGTCTATGGGGGCCCGAAAAATACGGATTACACACGGACCAGCAGTGTGACTTGTGAGAAATACGCAGCGGTGTTAGCGAGAAAAGCCGGCAATTCAGTGCGGTGTACAGTAAAATCACACTGACAGCTTACAGTAGAATAGTTGGAATAAATGTGTACACATAGAATAGGTATATATATATATATATATATATATATATATATATATATATATTTCATTGAGACACATATATGTCTTTATATTAATATTTCATACAGCGCTAGATAGCTTAAAAGCCGGTAATTCAATTGCCGACTTTTGCTATCTCCTTCCTAAACCCGACATGATATGAGACCTGGTTTACATACAGTAAACCATGTCATATCCCCCTTTTTTGTTGCATATTCCACACTACTAATGTTAGTAGTGTGTATGTGCAAAATTTGGCCGTTCTACCTATTAAATTAAAGGGTTAAATGGCGGAAAAAATTGGCATGGGCTCCCGCGCAATTTTCTCCGCCAGAGTAGTAAAGCCAGTGACTGAGGGCAGATATTAATAGCCTGGAGAGGGTCCACGGTTATTGGCCCCCCCTGGCTAAAAACATCTGCCCTCAGCGACCCCAGAACAGGCAACACAAGGCTTTTAACTCCACGTGATAAAGCTGGACTCTGAACTCGCTTCCAAGCCGGCCGGACCCTGCCTGTACCTGTGATCTGGTGCCCTGGACTGTGGCTGCCTGCTACCATCAGTAAACCAGGTAAAAAGACTGCACAACTGTGTCCTTCGTTCTTTACTGCACCACTCAACATCCTCCATCTATTCTTCGGTATCCCTGGCGACCTACTTCACCTGGGGAAGTTATACCATCCGGCTGCCATGACATCACCCCAAAGGACCCCTTTAAGCAGCGTCGGTCCCCACTGACCAAATACCACAGGTGGCATCATGAACTTTCCTAATTTCAAAAACCCCTTTAAAGACCTTCCCTTTAACATGGGCGCCCAGGGCCACTGGCTGGGTCGTTGGCGCCGTGACACATTCCTTTAAGGACCGGACCCGGTCCCGAGTACCCCACGGCCTTGGCGGGTGTTCCATTCACACTACAAAGTGTATTGATTTAAAGGATTATCAACCTCTATGACATATACACAGGATATAGTATAAATGTATAGTAGATGAAGGTTACAGTTGTGGGAACTATGCCGATCTTGAGAACGGGGCACTGACGTATGTTGCCGTCAGTGGGCAGAGGGTCATAATTCCCATTGATTTATTTAGGAACCACTACCTCTATACTGACGGCAACTCACAATTTGGCCCCATGCTGGAGATAAATACTGGTGCTATTTATGGCTTTTGCTTCTCCATAATTTTCCCCCTATGCTTGGTTAAAAAAAAGTAACCATTACTGACTACCACATTTTTTGTTCTTGATTTTTTTTTACTGTTTCTTAAAGCCAGAAAGTTGCCATTTGAAATGACTTTAGTTTTGTGCCATTTCTGTGATCTGCAGTTTTTCTTCAAAATTAAACAACTCACTGAACATCCTCCAAGGCCGATGATTACATAATTTTTGCCAGGGGTTGTACTATGCATTTATGGCATATCCTGTGTATATGCCATTATCAAACATGTGGTTTAACAGTCTCCTTTTTTGTTTTTTTTCTACATTTAGGTGTAGTTCACAACTGCTGACAATGACTTTTGGGTTTTTACCTAACGCTGGCTTTGCCAATTCATGTCTTTCAGCATCAATATGCTTAAATTGCCGGAATACCCGAGTAAGGAAACCCTTAAGGACAGGCTTCTTGTGGCATTGCACTGCGGAAGCTATGGTTACACAATGGCATAATGAAGAAAGAAAAACTCATTTGACTACTGATGCACAATTCAGAGTGGCAGATCCAATTTAAAAATCTGTCAAGAGGAAAACAGGCTAGATACTGCCCACGGGCAGGGCTGACTTTCAAAGATTTGTAAAGTACCTATTTTCTCCTAGATTAAGTGTTTGTGTGGATGTTTGATTCGAAAAGGAGAAAAAAAAAAAGCTGGTCTTAGCCGTGGCATCACGATTTTCTGATTACGTCCGGAGAAACGAGCTGCAATTTACAAGGGCAGAAAACATTTTGAGTTTTAGGCCAGTTTTTATATGTTCAGATTTTGTGGTGTGTTTAAATACTATCAGTTTTGCTTTTAATCTGTTTTATTGTTTTTTTTATTTTTTTTATTAAGGATCATTTATGGAGGAAGTGTGCGCACCGTCTGTTGTAAAGTCCGCCGCTGTAATTGTCTGTGATCTGCACTACCATTTCAGTGTACATATGCTGTAAAGGTGAATTGTTTTGTAATCCTACCCTGCCATTTCCAAAGTTATACCTTTTTAATTTAGTTTAGTTTAGTCGTTCAGCAGGTCAGTTTCCCCATAAGTTATTAAGCTACTGATCTGTTTTTCATTTTATTGCTGCCCAGGAAATGGACCATCATGTTTTTATGTTTTACCTTGGTCTTTCCTTTTACATGTTTTAGTCCTTGTTTTTCAATTTAGACCTTTTGTTGCTCAAAAGTATCTAAAATGTATTTTTGTATAAAATGGACCTACAAAAATAAAGTATTTTATAAATTGCATTTAATACAGTGTCGCAATATCGAGATGCATTTTCTGTGTGTCTTAACGCCCACGAAAGATCATTAACGTTGTACTGCAGATCACAAATCATTGGAAACGACCAAGCTGCCACAAAGGGTTCTTAATTGAAAAGATAAGAGCAATAGCATGAGGCTTAACTCATATTAAATGGAGAGGATAATTGGTGTGAACACGATACATTGAAGTGGTCATTATATGGCCATACTAATAAAGAAACAGCGGCTAGTCTACGCACTGTTCCTTTGGTTCCAAATCAAAGCTTTCGATGGCAGTAATAATAAAATATTGTATTTGTTAGCACATTTTATTGGCGTGCCCTCAAGCAAAATACCTACTGCATTGATTTCTGAAAAGTTTTTTTTCTACATTGTTCAAACTTCTGCTCTTTCATTTTAGGAAGAATCTCAATTTCTGTCTCATACAAACATTTATTGCTGCTGCTAAAATATGAGAAGATCTTGGCAAGTCGTTTTCATACATAAAATTAGAAAAGCCAGGTCAAATGAGAAATTGTTAATTTCGAGCTGACATATAATTTGGATTTCTTTTGGAAAAAAAAACCCTGATTTATAAATGCAGGCGGTTTAATATCTTCCTGAAAATCCCAGGAGTGACTTTCTGCCTCTCTCTTTGCTAAATACAGACTCTAAACTGAGATAACATGTCCAGACAGCAATTGTAGATAGTCAAGCTGATAAACATTGCATTGAGGGGAAATTCATGCAGTAAGAACCCAATTAGATAAATAGGAATAGAACAGTAGGTAAAAGATGAATATTATTGCTCAGGATTTTATTTCGTATAGTATAATGCACTAGCTGCTTTTTAATGCCAGGGTGCATTATTTGAGAGCAGGAATAATTTGTGGTTTTCCAAACAATGAGACATTTGCATATTGTTATTACAAGGTTACAGAGAGTAAAACTTGCTAATTGTCATATCTGTTGCAATGGTTTTATACCAAAATCATGATACTTATTGTCTTTATTTTTCTATTTTTCAAAATGAAATTGTTAAAAAGCATATTTCAGTAGGATCAACCCTTATATGTATGAGCATGTAGGTCATAGGGAGCTGAATAAAATAATAGCTTGATATGTCATATGAAGTTTTGTTGCAGATTTTTCTTATATGTAAATGAGCTAAGATCTCTGGGCTTTGATCTCCCTGATAATCTTCAGAGTTTATTTGAAATGAAAGGGGACGTTGCTAGTGTGAGACAGGTTACGATTGACACTTTGCTCTTATAATCACACACCGCTCTGCAGAGACATCAGAGCCAACAGTACAAGAGAAATTAAGTTTGTGTCATTACAAACATTTGTTACAGAACATGTCCCCTCATAATGCTGCCATCTCTGCTGCAAAGCTGTGCCTGATTATAACTTGGTACAGCAGAGTTGAACCTTAGTCATTACAAACACAGCAAACAAATTTACAGTTGTTTTCTCACAATACTGTCGGCTCTCCTGTACTTCCCTTCCCTCATACTAGCTGCCTGAGAGATAGAAGCTGAGACACTGAGAGCACTGCAGCTGCAAATGTGACTGTAAGGAGACAAACTTCACATCTGCTGTACTGCGTTAGTTGTGCTGTACTGTGATAGTTCTGATCTCACTGCAGAGCTGTGTGTGTTTGAGAGCAAAGTATCAGTCATTTCATATTTCACACTGGTAACTCCTCCTTTTATTTAAAATAAGCTCTGGAGGCAGATTGTTATCCAGTCCATAGAACTTAACAGCTCATTTGCATATAAGAAATGTGGAATTCTCTGGAATAATAAATACATTTTTATTTATATAGCACCAACATATTCCGCAGTGCTTTACAATTCAACAGTTCACATACAAGTCATATGTAACAACGTTAAAGATAATACAATAATTAATGCAATGATAAGAAGGACCCTGCCGGTAACAGCTTAGAATCTACAATGAGGTGGGGTGGAGGGGGCAAAAAGTACAGGTGCTTATTTACAATAGTGGTCCAGCCAGCTTGAGGAAATGGGGATAGATAAAGGCTGCATGAGGTTATCACCAGCCAGTATGTGTGGTGCTTTTGGGTGCAGTGTAGTTTGATGGAAAGTTATAGACTGTTCTAAACGGATGTGTTTTTAGGGAGTGCCTAAAACTGTATAAGTTGTGGTTAGTCCTGATTTCTTGGGGTAGAGCATTCCAGAGAATTTTTGCAACTCGTGAGAAGTCTTGGAGCCGGGAATGGAAAGTAGAGATTAGTGCCGATGTTATTCGAAAATCGCTTGCGGAGTGTAACAACCGGTTAGGTCGATAAACTGAAATGAGGGAGGAAATGTAGGGGGGTGCTGTACTGTGGAGAGTTTTGTGGGGGAGAGCAAGCACTTTAAACTGGATCCTGTAATGTATGGGCAGCCAGTGAGAATATATATATAAAAGGGGGCACCACAGATAAATAAATAATGGGATCCTACCCCGACCTATGAAGGATGTTAAGTACTAAACCAAAAAAGAGAAGAATAGGCCATGAAATGGGGAACACCATAGACATTGAATTTAACAAAAAATGTAACAACTTTTATTAAGGTTAAACTCACAAGACACATACATTTAAAAGCATTTAAAAAGGGTTCACACGAACACCATATAAACCGAGCCCACAATAGAGCTGCAACCTGAACAAGACTCAAAGGATATATAAGTATAACAAGACAAAATACCCTTAGATTGGACATCTATATGAACAGCATATCCGTGGCATGACCATGGTAACAATCAATGTACGTATAAATTACCTGAAAAATTTAAACGAATACCTAAATTTGCCCTATTTGCTGCAAAGTCCCCAGGCAGTAATCACAGGAAGCCCAACAATAAAGGATATAAATATATTATATTATATAGTTTTATATAATCAGGTCACCTGTACTGATAATCGTTTAGCCCATTAGCCTGGTACATCACTTGCTGGTCAAACCAGCTCAATCAATATTGATACACTAGATTTTGGCCCGATTCTAACGCATCGGGTATTCTAGAATATACATGTCCACGTAGTAAATTGCACAGCCCACGTAGTATATTGCCCAGCTACGTAGTATATTGCCCAGTCACGTAGTATATTGCCCAGTCATGTAGTATATTGCCCAGTCACGTAGTATATTGCCCAGCCACGTAGTATATTGCCCAGCCACGTAGTATATTGCCCAGCCATGTAGTATATTGCCCAGCTACGTAGTATATTGCCCAGTCACGTAGTATATTGCCCAGCTACGTAGTATATTGCCCAGTCACGTAGTATATTTCCCAGCCACGTAGTATATTTCCCAGCCACGTAGTATATTTCCCAGTCACGTAGTATATTGCCCAGCCACGTAGTATATTGCCCAGTCACGTATATTGCCCAGCCACGTAGTATATTGCCCAGCTATGTAGTATATTGCACAGCGACATAGTATACAGCACAGAGCCACGTAGTATACAG
Organism: Ranitomeya imitator; assembly: GCF_032444005.1. Classification (NCBI taxonomy): domain Eukaryota; kingdom Metazoa; phylum Chordata; class Amphibia; order Anura; family Dendrobatidae; genus Ranitomeya; species Ranitomeya imitator. The sequence continues at coordinate 301,651,392 of NC_091286.1, forward strand.
CACAGACACGTAAATACAATAATCGATAAGCACACAATATGAGTGGCCGAGAGCATATTCAATAAAAAAGCTCTCCCAAATATGAGCAAAGAATATTCATAAAGGAGCATAAAGGAACTTCCTAGCTTAAAGTAGTATACCAGCGAAAGAGGGAGCTTAGACACCAAAGCATATAAAAATATATAAATATTTTATTTAATTCACATTATCAAAAAAAGGAACAAATAACATACACATAAATATACACGTGACAGAATATATAAAAAATCCAACACGTGGAGAGGAGGAAAAACCAACCAGTACACTAAATGGTAAGGCACACGTCCATAAGACAACCTGGGTAAGTAGCACAGTATTCCTCAATACACCTGATCCTACAATAAGGAATCAGTCCCGAGGGACCACAACCTCATATCCTCATGGGAGTCATATCACTACATAACGTAGAGGAAAATTGCACCTACCCATAAGAAGTCCGGATTCCTGTGTGACCTTGCCACAACCCCTGACGCGCGTTTTGCCAAGTTGCTTTCTCAAAGGAGACACGTAGTATATTGCCCAGTCACATAGTATATTGCCCAGTCACGTAGTATATTGCCCAGCCACGTAGTATATTGCCCAGCCACGTAGTATACAGCACAGAGCTACATAGTATATTGCCCAGCCACGTAGTATACTGCCCAGTCACGTAGTATATTGCCCAGTTACGTAGTATATTGCCCAGTCACGTAGTATATTGCCCAGGCATGTAGTATATTGCCCATCGACGTAGTATACAGCACAGAGCCACGTATTCTACAGCACAGAGCTACGTAGTATACAGCACAGACACATAGTATATTGCCCAGCCACAGAGTATATTGCCCAGTCACGTAGTATATTTCACAGCGACGTATGCAGCACAGAGCCACGTAGTATATTGCCCAGTCACGTAGTATATTGCCCAGTCACGTAGTATACAGCACAGAGCCACGTATTATACTGCCCAGTCATGTAGTATATTGCCCAGCCACGTAGTATGCAGCACAGAGCCACGTGGTGTATTGCCCAGCCACGTAGTATATTTTCCAGTCACATAATATATAACACTGCCCACACAGTATATAACAGTGGCCACGTAATATCTAGCACAGCCCACAGAGTATATCACAGCCCACGGAGTATACACTGCCTATGTAGTATATAGCAGCCACGCGGTATCTAACACAGCCCACTTAGTATACAGCAGTGTGGGCATCATGTCCCTTTTAAAAAAAATAATTAAAATAAAAAAGTTATATACTCACCCTCCGGGATCGAATCCAGCGAGGCTCTGGCGCAGGCGATGAGCACGCGGCTGCCACCATCTTCTGTTCCCAGGATGCATAGCGAAATTACCCAGATGACTTAGGGGTCTCGTAAGACCGTTATGTCTTCTGGGTAATTTCGCAATGCATCGCTGGGAACGGAAGATGGCGGCAGGCGCGAGCGGCTCGGCGGACAACGAAGGGTGACTATAGCAGGTTTTTAAATTATTTTTAACATATTTTTTTTTACTATTGATGCCGCATAGGCAGCATCAATAGTAAAAAGTTGGGGACACACAGGGTTAGTAGCGGCGGTAACGGAGTGCGTTACCCACGGCATAACGCGGTCCGTTACCGCCGGCATTAACCCTGTGTGAGCGGTGACCAGAGGGGAGTATGCGGGCGCTGGGCACTGACTGCGGGGAGTAAGGAGCTGCCATTTTCTTCCGGACTGTGCCCGTTGCTGATTGGCCGTGGCTGTTTTGCCGCGACCAACCAGCGACTTGGATTTCCATGACAGACAGAGGCTGCGACCAATGAATATCCGTGACAGACAGAAGGACAGAAAGACGGAAGTGACCCTTAGACAATTATATAGTAGAAGTGCAATAATACCAATGCGCTCTTCCTGTGCCTGACTCATACCTGATTATACCTGATCGACCCTGGATGGTGCTAAGGGTTGGTCTTCCAGATTGGCATCTTCAGCATGCAGTAATTTTATTTAAACTGCGCATTGGTATTATTACACTTGTATCAATAATGATTGAGCTGGTTTGACCAGCAGGTGATGTACCAGGCTATTGGGCTAAACGATTATCAGTACAGGTGCCCTGATTATATAAAACTTTTTTGCTCCTCCTTTACAGTGTATTGCCCCTTTTGTATTGTATATTTACAGTGGGGCAAAAAAGTATTTAGTCAGTCAGCAATAGTGCAAGTTCCACCACTTAAAAAGATGAGGCGTCTGTAATTTACATCATATGTAGACCTCAACTATGGGAGACAAACTGAGAAAAAAAAATCCAGAAAATCACATTGTCTGTTGTTTTAACATTTTATTTGCATATTATGGTGGAAAATAAGTATTTGGTCAGAAACAAACAATCAAGATTTCTGGCTCTCACAGACCTGTAACTTCTTCTTTAAGAGTCTCCTCTTTCCTCCACTCATTACCTGTAGTAATGGCACCTGTTTAAACTTGTTATCAGTATAAAAAGACACCTGTGCACACCCTCAAACAGTCTGACTCCAAACTCCACTATGGTGAAGACCAAAGAGCTGTCAAAGGACACCAGAAACAAAATTGTAGCCCTGCACCAGGCTGGGAAGACTGTATCTGCAATAGCCAACCAGCTTGGAGTGAAGAAATCAACAGTGGGAGCAATAATTAGAAAATGGAAGACATACAAGACCACTGATAATCTCCCTCGATCTGGGGCTCCACGTAAAATCCCACCCCGTGGGGTCAGAATGATCACAAGAACGGTGAGCAAAAATCCCAGAACCACGCGGGGGGACCTAGTGAATGAACTGCAGAGAGCTGGGACCAATGTAACAAGGCCTACCATAAGTAACACACTACGCCACCATGGACTCAGATCCTGCAGTGCCAGACGTGTCCCACTGCTTAAGCCAGTACATGTCCGGGCCCGTCTGAAGTTTGCTAGAGAGCATTTGGATGATCCAGAGGAGTTTTGGGAGAATGTCCTATGGTCTGATGAAACCAAACTGGAACTGTTTGGTAGAAACACAACTTGTCGTGTTTGGAGGAAAAAGAATACTGAGTTGCATCCATCAAACACCATACCTACTGTAAAGCATGGTGGTGGAAACATCATGCTTTGGGGCTGTTTCTCTGCAAAGGGGCCAGGACGACTGATCCGGGTACATGAAAGAATGAATGGGGCCATGTATCGTGAGATTTTGAGTGCAAACCTCCTTCCATCAGCAAGGGCATTGAAGATGAAACGTGGCTGGGTCTTTCAACATGACAATGATCCAAAGCACACCGCCAGGGCAACGAAGGAGTGGCTTTGTAAGAAGCATTTCAAGGTCCTGGAGTGGCCTAGCCAGTCTCCAGATCTCAACCCTATAGAAAACCTTTGGAGGGAGTTGAAAGTCCGTGTTGTCAAGCGAAAAGCCAAAAACATCACTGCTCTAGAGGAGATCTGCATGGAGGAATGGGCCAACATACCAACAACAGTGTGTGGCAACTTTGTGAAGACTTACAGAAAACGTTTGACCTCTGTCATTGCCAACAAAGGATATATTACAAAGTATTGAGATGAAATTTTGTTTCTGACCAAAAACTTATTTTCCACCATAACATGCAAATAAAATGTTAAAAAAACAGACAATGTGATTTTCTGGATTTTTTTTTCTCAGTTTGTCTCCCATAGTTGAGGTCTACCTATGATGTAAATTACAGACGCCTCTCATCTTTTTAAGTGGTGGAACTTGCACTATTGCTGACTGACTAAATACTTTTTTGCCCCACTGTATATCCTTTATTGTTGGGCTTCCTGTGATTACTGCCTGGGGATTTTGCAGCAAATAGGGCAATTTTATATTCATTTATTTATCTTAGGTATTTGTTTACATTTTTCAGGTAATTTATACGTACATTGATTGTTACCATGGTCATGCCACTGATATGCTGTTCATATAGATGTCCAATCTAAGGGTATTTTGTCTTATTATACTTATATATCCTTTGAGTCTTGCTCAGGTTGCAGCTCTATTGTGGGCTCGGTTTATATGGTGTTCGTGTGAACCCTTTTTAACCCCTTCATGACCCAGCCTATTTTGACCTTAAAGACCTTGCCATTTTTTGCAATTCTGACCAGTGTCCCTGTATGAGGTAATAACTCAGGAACGCTTCAACGGATCCTAGCGATTCTGAGATTGTTTTCTCGTGACATATTGAGCTTCATGTTAGTGGTAAATTTAGGTCAATAAATTCTGTGTTTATTTGTGATAAAAACGGAAATTTGGCGAAAATTTTGCAATTTTCACATTTTGAATTTTTATTCTGTTAAACCAGAGAGTTATGTGACACAAAATAGTTAATGAATAACATTTCCCACACGTCTACTTTACATCAGCACAATTTTGGAAACAAAATTTTTTTTTGCTAGGAAGTTATAAGGGTTAAAATTTGACCAGCGATTTCTCATTTTTACAACGAAATTTACAAAATTATTTTTTTAGGGACCACCTCACATTTGAAGTCAGTTTGAGGGGTCTATATGGCTGAAAATACCCAAAAGTGACACCATTCTAAAAACTGCACCCCTCAAGGTGCACAAAACCACATTCCGGAAGTTTATTAACCCTTCAGGTGCTTCACAGCAGCAGAAGCAACATTGAAGGAAAAAATGAACAATTAAAGGGACGCTGTCACCTGAATTTGGAGGTAACAATCTTCAGCCATGGAGGCGGGGTTTTGGGGTTTTTGATTCACCCTTTCCTTACCCGCTGGCTGCATGCTGGCTGCAATATTGGATTGAAGTTCATTCTCTGTCCTCCGTAGTACATGCCTGCACAAGGCAATCTTGCATTGTACAGGCGTGTACTATGGAGGACAGAGAATGAACTTCAATCCAATATTGTAGCCAGCATGCAGCCAGCGGGTAAGGAAAGGGTGAATCAAAAACCCCCAAACCCCGCCTCCATGGCTGAAGATTGTTCCCTCCAAATTCAGGTGACAGTGTCCCTTTAACTTTTTAGTCACAAAAATGATCTTTCAGCAACAATTTTTTTATTTTCCCAATGGTAAAAGGAGAAACTGAACCACGAAAGTTGTTGTCCAATTTGTCCTGAGTACGATGATACCTCATATGTGGGGGTAAACCACTGTTTGGGCGCACGGCAGGGCTTGGAAGGGAAGGAGCGCCATTTGACTTTTTGAATGAAAAATTGGCTGCACTCTTTAGCGGACACCATGTCACATTTGGAGAGCCCCCGTGTGCCTAAAAATTGGAGCTCCCCCACAAGTGACCCCATTTTGGAAACTGGACCCCCCAAGGAACTTATCTAGATGCCTAGTGAGCACTTTAAACCCTCAGGTGCTTCACAAATTGATCCGTAAAAATGAAAAAGTACTTTTTTTTCACAAAAAATTTATTTTCGCCTCAATTTTTTCATTTTCACATGGGCAATAGGATTAAATAGATCCTAAAATTTGTTGGGCAATTTCTCCCGAGTACGCCGATACCTCATATGTGGGGGTAAACCACTGTTTGGGCACACGGCAGCGCTCGGAAGGGAAGGCGCGCCTTTTGACTTTTTGAATGGAAAATTAGCTCCAATTGTTAGCGGACACCATGTCGCGTTTGGAGAGCCCCTGTGTGCCTAAACATTGGAGATCCCCCACAAATGACCCGATTTTGGAAACTAGACCCCCAAAGGAACTAATCTAGATGTGTGGTGAGCACTTTGAACCCTCAAGTGCTTCACAGAAGTTTATAACGCAGAGCCATGAAAATAAAAAAAAAAAATTTCTTTTCTCAAAAATGATTTTTTAGCCCGCAATTTTTTTATTTTCCCAAGGGTAACAGGAGAAATTTGACCCCAAAAGTTGTTGTTCAGTTTCTCCTGAGTATGCTGATACCCCATGTGTGGGGGTAAACCACTGTTTGGGCACACGTCGGCTCAGAAGGGAAGTAGTGACTTTTGAAATGCAGACTTTGATGGAATGGTCTGCGGACATCACGTTGCGTTTGCAGAGCCCCTGGTGTGCCTAAACAGTAGAAACCCCCAAGTGACCCCATTTTGTAAACTAGACCCCCCAAGGAACTTATCTAGATATGTGGTGAGCACTTTGAACCCCCAAATGCTTCACAGACGTTTACAACGCAGAGCCGTGAAAATAAAAAATCATTTTTCTTTCCTCAAAAATGATGTTTTAGCAAGCAATTTTTTATTTTCACAAGGGTAACAGGAGAAATTGGACCCCAATAATTGTTGCGCAGTTAGTCCTGAGTATGCTGGTACCCCATATGTGGGGGTAAACCACTGTTTGGGCGCACGTCGGGGCTCGGAAGTGAGGGAGCACCATTTGACTTTTTGAATACAAGATTGGCTGGAATCAATGGTGGCGCCATGTTGCGTTTGGAGACCCCCTGATGTGCCTAAACAGTGGAAACCCCTCAATTCTAACTCCAACACACCCCTAACCCTTATCCCAACTGTAGCCGTAACCCTAATCACAACCCTAACCCCAACACACCCCTAACCACAACCCTAATTCCAACCCAACCCTAAGGCTATGTGCCCACGTTGCGGATTCGTGTGAGATTTTTCAGCACCATTTTTAAAAAATCCGCGGGTAAAAGGCACTGCGTTTTACCTGCGGATTTACCGCGGATTGCCAGTGTTTTTTGTGCGGATTTCACCTGCGGATTCCTATTGAGGAACAGGTGTAAAACGCTGCGGAATCCGCACAAAGAATTGACATGCTGCGGAAAATACAACGCAGCGTTTCCGCGTGGTATTTTCCGCACCATGGGCACAGCGGATTTGGTTTTCCATATGTTTACATGGTACTGTAAACCTGATGGAACTCTGCTGCGGATCCGCAGCGGCCAATCCGCTCCGGATCCGCAGCCAAATCTGCACCGTGTGCACATAGCCTAATTCTAAAGGTATGTGTACACACTGCGGAAAACGCTGCGGATCCGCAGCAGTTTCCCATGAGTTTACAGTTCAATGTAAACCTATGGGAAACAAAAATCGCTGTGCAAATGCTGCGGAAAAACTGCACGGAAACGCAGGGGTTTACATTCCGCAGCATGTCACTTCTTTCTGCGAATTCCTCAGCGGTTTTACAACTGCTCCAATAGAAAATCGCAGTTGTAAAACCGCAGTGAAATACGCAGAAAAAACGCAGTAAATCCGCAATAAATCCACAGCGGTTTAGCACTGCGGATTTATGAAATCCGCTGCGGAAAAATCCGCAGAGGACCAGAATATGTGTGCACATTCCTAACCCTAACCCTATCTCTAACCCTACCCCTATCCCTAACCCTAGTTCTAACTCCAACCTTAGTGGGGGGGAAAAAAGAAAAAAATCTTTATTTTATTGTTGTCCCTACCTATGGGGGTGACAAAGGGGGGGGGGGCATTTACTGTTTTTTTTTTTTTATTTTGATCACTGTGAGGTTTTATCACAGTGATCAAAATTCACTCTGGAACGAATCTGCCGGCTGGTAGATTCGGCGGGCGCACTGCGCATGCGCCCGCCATTTTGGAAGATAGCGGCGCCCAGGAAAGAAGACGGATGGACCCCGGGAGGCTAGGTAAGTATAAGGGGGGGAGATCAGGGCACGGGGGGGGGGTGGATCGGAGCATGGGGGGGTGGATTGTAACACGGGGGGTGGATCGGAGTGCGGGGGGGGTGGATCGGAGTGCGGGGGGGGGGGTGGATCGGAGTGCGGGGGGTGGATCGCAGTGCGGGGGGGTGGATCGGAGTGCAGGGGGGTGGGATTGGAGCACGGGGGGTGGGATTGGAGCACGGGGGGAGAGGACGGGGGAGCGGAGCACAGGACGGAGTGGAGCGGACCACAGATCGGAGGGCTGGGGGGGCGATCGGTGGGGTAGGGGCACATTAGTGTTTCCAGCCATGGCCGATGATATTGCAGCATCGGCCATGGCTGGATTGTAATATTTCACCAGTTGTTTAGGTGAAATATTACAAATCACTCTGATTGGCAGTTTCACTTTCAACAGCGAATCAGAGCGATCGTAGCCACGGGGGGGTGAAGCCACCCCCCTGGGCTAAAGTACAACTCCTCCTGTCCCTGCAGATCGGGTGAAATTACAGTTAACCCTTTCACCCGGCGTGCAGGAACGCGATTCCTCCATGACGCATACGCTGCGTCATGGGTCGGAATGGCACCGACTTTCATGACGCAGCGTATGAGTCAAAGGTCGGGAAGGAGTTAAATGCTTTTAAATGTATGTGTCTTGTGAGTTTAACCTTAATAATAGTTGTTACATTTTTTGTTAAATTCAGTGTCTATGGTGATAGATTTGGATTAGTATGGGCAGCCAGTGCAATTACCGGCAAAGAGCTGACGCGTCCGAGTACCGATTAGCCAGATAGAAGAGTCTGACTGCTGCATTAAGGATAGAATTGAGAGGGGAAAGTCAAGTGAGGAGACCAATTAATAGAGCATTAAAGGGACACTGTCACCTGAATTTGGAGGGAACAATCTTTAGCCATGGAGGCGGGTTTTGGGGTTTTTGATTCACCCTTTCCTTACCCGCTAGCTGCATGCTGGCTGCAATATTGGATTGAAGTTCATTCTCTGTCCTCCATAGTACATGCCTGGGCAAGGCAAGATTGCACCTAGTGCAGGCATGTACTACAGAGGAAAGAGAATGAACTTCAATCCAATATTGCAGCCAGCATGCAGCTAGCGGGTAAGGAAAGGGTGAATCAAAAACACCAAAACCCCGCCTCCATGGCTGAAGATTGTTCCCTCCAAATTCAGGTGACAGTATCCCTTTAAATAGTCCTGGTGGGAGTGGATCAGGGTAACAGAGAGGGTTTTTGTTGTTTCCATGGAGAGATAGGGGAGGATTCTAGAGATGTTCTTTAGGTGTAAGCAGCAAGAGATTGTATATGGGAGGTGAAGGAAAGATTGCTGTCAAACATGACACCCAGACAGTGTACCTGCTGCCTGGGCGTTATTGCGGTGGCACACAGGGAGAGGGAGATGTCACCTTTAGGGAGGTCAGTAGATGGCGGGAGCAGAAGTTCAGTTTTGGAAGGGTTGAGTTTCAGATAGAGAGCGGCCATGATTTTGGAGACTGCGGACAGACAGTCAGTAGTGTTCTGTAGTACAGCGGGGGTAAGGTCAGAGGATGACGTGTATAGTTGTCATCATCATAAAGATGGTACTGAAAGCCAAATTTGCTGATGGTCTATCCAATTGGGGCCGTGTAGAGAGAGAAGAGGGTAAATGAATGAACCCTGAGGGACCACAATAGTGAGAGGAAGAGAAGTGGAGCCAACGAACGATACACTGAAGGAGCTGTCAGAAAAATTGGAAAATAACCAGGAGAGAGCAGTGTCATTTATGTCTATTGAGTGGAGCATAGGGAGCAGGAGATGGTGTTCAACAGTGTACAGTCATGGAAAAAAATTTGAGAATGAGAAAAATATTAGTTTTTCCAAAGTCTACTGCTTCATTTTTTCTAATGGCAATTTGCATATACTCCTGAATGTCAGAGTGATCAGCTTAACAGCAATTACTGTACTTGCAAAGTCAATATTTGCCCAGAAAATGAACTTTAACCCCCCAAACACATTTCAACATCATTGCAGTCCTGCCTTAAAAGGAGCAGCTAACATCGTTTTAGTGATTGATCCATTAACACAGGTGTGGGTGTTGATGAGGACAGGGCTGGCGATCAATCAGTCATGATTAAGTAAGAATGACATCACTGGACACTTTAAAAGGAGGCTGGTGCTTGGTATCATTGTTTGTCTTCAGTTAACCATGGTTATCTCTAAAGAAACACGTGCAGCCATAATTGCACTGAACAAAAATGGCCTAACAGGGAAGAGTATCGCAGCTACAAAGATTGCACCTCAGTCAACAATCTATCGCATCATCAAGAACTTCAAGGAGAGAGCTTCCATTGTTGTCAAAAAGGCTCCAGGGCGCCCAAGAAAGACCAGCAAGCGCCAGGACCGTATCTTAAAACTGTTTCAGCTGCGGGATCAGACTTCCAGCAGTGCCGAGCTTGCTCAGGAATGGCAGCAGGCTGGTATGAGTGCTTCTGCACGCACTGTGAGGCGGAGACTCTTTGAGCAAGGCCTGGTTTCAAGGAGGGCAGCAAAGAAGCCACTTCTCTCCAGAAAAAACATCAGGGACCGACTGATATTCTGCAAAAGGTACAGGGAGTGGACTGCTGAGGACTAAGGGAAAGTCATTCTCTCTGATGAATCCCCTTTTCGATTGTTTGGGACATCTGGAAAACAGCTTATTCGGAGAAGAAGAGGTGAGCGCTACCACCAGTCTTGTCTCATGCCAACTGTAAAGCATCCTGAAACCATTCATGTGTGGGGTTGCTTCTCAGCCAAGGGAATCGGCTCACTCACACTCTTGCCTAAAAACACAGCCATGAATAAAGAATGGTACCAGAATGTCCTCCAAAAGCAACTTCTCCCAACCGTCCAAGAGCAGTTTGGCGCCCAACAATGCCTTTTCCAGCATGATGGAGCACCTTGCCATAAAGCAAAGGTGATAACTAAATGGCTCATGGAACAAAACATAGAGATTTTGGGTCCATGGCCTGGAAACTCCCCAGATCTTAATCCCATTGAGAACTTGTAGTCAATCATCAGGAGATGGGTGGACAAACAAAAACCAACAAATTCTGGCAAAATGCAAGCATTGATTATGCAAGAATGGACTGCTATCAGTCAGGATTTGGTCCAGAAGTTGATTGAGAGCATGCCAGGGAGAATTGCAGAGGTCTTGAAGAAGAAGGGTCAACACTGCAAATATTGACTTGCTGCATTAACTCATTCTAACTGTCAATATAACCTATTAGTACTCATAATATGATTGCAATTATATTTCTGTATGTGATATAAAGATCAGACAAACACTAATAAAAACCAGAGGGCAGCAGATCATGTGAAAATATAATTTGGGTGTCATTCTCAAAAATTTTGGCCATAACTGTAGAAAGCTGCAGAGAGATTGTGAAGAATGAGCAGAGTGTGCTCACCATTACCTTTTGTTGTCAGAAGGTCTTTGGTCACCTTGATGAGTGCAGTTTCTGTAGAACGTAAGGGACGGAAGCCAGACTGTGATGGATCTAGTATAGAGTGATTGAGAGGTAACGGGTAGGGCGGGAGTAGACCAGACGATCCAATAGCTTAGAAATGAAGGGGAGATTGGAGACTGGTCTGTAGTTATTTCCGCAGGATGGATCGAGAGAGGGTTTTTTTAATAATGGAGTAATGATAGAGTGTTTGAAGGAGGGGAAAATACCAGATGAAACTGAGAGATTGAAGATTTTAGTTTAGGTGAGTAGACACTTTGACATCTGCGATCCGATATCCTTTTATTCAGCTTTCTATGACCTGCATGCCCATATAGACGACTTAGGAAAGTTTATCCTACTGACGATTCCCTTTAAACCCGTTACAACATTTGACATACTTATATGTCATGGTCGGATAGGGGTTCCCTATCAATGACGTATAGTTACATCATGGCGCTCGTATGTGGCACAGGAGCTATGCCAGCATGATCACCGCCTGTAGCTTGGCTTGCATGATAACCAAGCCCTGGCTGTCACTGCCAAGCTGTAAGATGTTAGACCCCCCCCCCCTAAGTAACTAACAAAGTTGCACTCTGTAATGCTATAGCATGCAAACATGACATTTATGAAATTAGAATTGCATTACTGCTCTAGAAAATAGTAAAAAATGAAGATACTTGGTGAATAAATTGGCTATTTCATATGTGGCAAGCAGCCACGACAAGGCAAATTGTGATGCTAGTCATTTAATGTGATGCTAGTCACTTCTCATTGCCAAGCCGTGAGTCTGAGTGATCAAGGAGTCCATGGTCAGAAGCCAGGAGGGTACGTCATAAACAGAAGGAAGAGACAAAAGCGTAGTCAGGTAGCGGTGCGAGGTCAGAATTCCGGGAGGATAAAGGATCTGAGCTGAAGGTTAAACAGGTGGATGGTCAGAACGAAGTCCAAGGTCAGGAAACAGATCAAGCATACAGAACTCAAGGCACAGGAGAACAAACCTCACAAGCTGAATGTACCTGGCAGAGTTATGGGAGACCCAGCTCCATTAAGAAGCATGGCATTTACCTAGAATATTGAACACTTGGAGACAGCTGATGCCTCACAGTCTCAGATTGGATAGTCGAGCTGTCAATCAACACACAGACAGTTTCAGCACACCCCTATACCAGATTGGTCGGCTGAGCTGTCAGCTGCATCCCAGACACACAGAGGTGGAACCGTGACATTATTCTCTTCTAGGGGGGGACACCAGACCCCCAGGCTTCCCAGGAAATTTTAGATGGAAGGCTCTGACAAACCATTCAGCCTTCACATCTCGAGAAGGGACCCAGGATCTCTCCTCTGGTCTGTATCCCCTCCAGTGGATGAGTAACTGGAGGGATTTTCAGGCCCTCTGAGAATCCACAACCCTTTGGACCTCATACTCCAGGCCACCATCTACTGAAAGTGGAGGAGGGGATGAGGGAGACAATGCAGAAGGGACATACTCCTTTAATAGGGATTTATGGAATATGTTATGGATTCGAAGGGATGGAGGAAGCTTTAGTCTAAATGCCACCGGATTGACCACCTCTAGGATCTCATATGGACCAATAAAATTTGGACCCAACTTCGCCAACAGCACTTTAAGTTTAATGTTCCTAGAAGACAACCAAACGTCATCTCCAATCTTAAAAACAGGACCCACTGAACATCTTCTATCGGCCTTTCGTTTTTTGCGAATCTAGGCAATCCCAATATTCTTTTGATCCTCCCTCCAGACATCTTCAAGTTTGCAAGGTGACCTTCACCCCAGGGCATACAGATGTAATCCTAGAAAATTCACCAAATTGGCGATGAAAACCGTTATTACAGAAGAACGGTGAGGTTGCGGTAGATTGAATTACTCTGTTAAAAGCAAACTCAGTGAGAGGTAAAAGTGAGGACCAGTCCTCCTGTTGCGCTGCCATAAAGCACCTTAAAATTTGTTCCAAAGAGTGCTTTGTCCTCTCAGTCTGACCATTGGTTTCAGGGTGATAAGCAGATGAAAATGACAAGTCAATCCCTAGTTTACTGCAAAATGCTCTCCAAAATTTAGAAACATTGTTCTCCCCTATCAGACACAATGTTCAGAGGGATCCTATGTAACCTTACAATATGAGAAATAAACCTGGAGTGTCTCTGCATGAGATATTCCTGACAAAGGAACAAAATGAGCTTGTTTGCTGAATTGATCAACTACCACCCAAATAGCAGTCTTCCCATCAGACAGAGGCAAATCTGTAATGAAATCTGGAATAGGCAATGGAGCCAATTCCCCAGCCGACTGGCTATGACTTACTTTGGTGCATGCGCAGACTTCACAAGCAGATACAAAATTGTTATCATTAAGCATGGATGGCCACCAAAAAAGTCTAGCAACAGCGTTCCCAGGATGACCACTTGAAACGGAATCATGAAATTCCTGTAGCACCCTCAATCTTAGGTGCACGGGCACAAATAATTTGCACCCTGGGGAAGTGGAAGAAGTGGGACTGGACTTTACGAATCTCCTCTTCCAATTCTGAGGTTACCATAGACCCCACAATACCCTCAGGAATGATGGAGGTTCTGGAGGAGAATTGGAATCTAGACTACGAAATAAAACATCAGCTTTAACATTCATAGACCCTGGCCTGAATGTAATAGAACAATTAAACCGAGAGAAAAACAAGGACCATCTGGCCTGTCTAGTAGTTAACCTTTTAGCTGATTCAATGTATGCTAAATTCTTGTGATCAGTGATCACCATAACTGGATGAACCGCCCCCCCTCCAAAAAATGACTCCATTCATCAAAGGCCAATATGAGAATTAACTCCCTACATAGTAACATAGTTAGTAAGGCCGAAAAAAGACATTTGTCCATCCAGTTCAGCCTATATTCCATCATAATAAATCCCCAGATCTACGTCCTTCTACAGAACCTAATAATTGTATGATACAATATTGTTCTGTAAACCTTCTACCAGATCATTAATGAATATGTTGAACATAATAATTTCTCTCCCCTGTTGAACATTTTTTTTTAGAAGGAAAAGCACATGGACCCAGGTTAGTCAGAGTTTTGGCCCCCTGCGATAAGACTGCCCCCGCTCCGATCACCGAAGCATCCATCTCCACAATGAACGGTTCTTGGAGATCAGGTTGGATCAAACTGGGTGCGGACATAAAATTCCTAATCTTTCAAAAGCCCTGATAGCACCCGGCGACCAAACCTTGAGATTCGCCCCTTTACATGTAAGGTCAGTAAGTGATTTAGCAATCTGAAAACCCCTTGATACATTTTCTATAATAGTTGGCAAATCCAAGGAAACGCTGCAAAGCCTTAAGATCATGAGTTTGAACCCAATCAGTTATGGCCTGCACCTAGTTTGAGGACGAGTTGGGCAATTCTTAAGACAATGTCCAGAGAGACCACAGTGTAGACAGAGTCCGAAATCTTGTCTCCAACTTCTCTCTGCAACACGAAGCCTGGCAACTCTAACATCGGGTAAATGGACCTGCGCTGGGGAAGTATAACATGCAGCCTGCTGTTCACCATGTCTCTCAAGAATTCTGCGGTCCATTCCGTATGGCCGGAGTCATGGCCTCAATCAGAGCACAAGGGGCGTCATGGAGGACCAGAGCATCCTTGAGTGTCTCGGAAAGGCCTTTTTGGAATTTGCACCTGAGAGCAGCATCGTTCCATAGAATTTCGGTGGACCAGTGCTGGAACTCAGTACAGTAATCTTCAGCTGTGTAACCCCCCCTGTGCCAGGTTCATGATCTAAGCCTCAGCAACCTGGATTCTTTCAGGTTCGTCATATATCAGACCTAGATTGTAAAAAAAAAGCATCAACAGAAAACTGTTTAGGGCTTGGGACAAAGCAAATGCTCAGGTCTGAGAAAATCCTCGCAGTAGGGACATGATTATTTCCACCCGCTGGAACTCCTCCCATGGGTGCAGGGTAAAAAAATAACTGGTCTTTCTCCCAAAAAATGTATCAGGGAGGGATATCACAGGCTTGTGAGAGACCAACTGTACGTCAGAGGGTACTGACATCACAGCAACTGCCGGCAGTGGTGTGCTATGGGGGGTCTTCATCAAGTTATTTATCTGACCCTGCATCTGATATTGTGATGACTCCAGACTCTGGCTATCCTTCGCCAGATCCTGAGTCATCTTCATCAAACTCGCCACCTGGTCACAAAGCATGTGAACAGGATCCATACTGGAGAAAGAGAAAAACGTATCGGCCAGATGTAATGTGATGCTAGTCACTTAATGTGATGCTAGTCACTTAATGTGACGCTAGTCACTTCTCATGGCCAAGCCGTGAGTCGGAGTGGTCAAAGAGTCCAAGGTCAGAAGCCAGGAGGGTACAACATAAATGGAAGAGACAAAAGCATAGTCAGGTAACGTTCCAATGTCAGAGTACCGGGAGTATAATGGATCAGAGCTGAAGGAATTAAAAAGACAGTCAGAATGAGGTCTAAGGTCAGGCAACAGATCAAGCATACAGAAATTAACCCCTTTCTGACATGACGTACTATCCCGTCGAGGTGGTATGGGCCCGTATGACCACCGACGGTATAATACGTCATCACTGATCAGCCGCGCTCATGGGAGGAGTGGGGCCGGATGTCAGCTGACTATCGCAGCTGACATCCGGCACTATGTATTCACAATGAGATGCCCGAAATGATATAACCCATCATATCGCGAGTTATGTACTACTATG
Source organism: Ranitomeya imitator (assembly GCF_032444005.1). Lineage (NCBI taxonomy): Eukaryota > Metazoa > Chordata > Amphibia > Anura > Dendrobatidae > Ranitomeya > Ranitomeya imitator. The sequence continues at coordinate 301,667,208 of NC_091286.1, forward strand.
TTCAACACCTTATCACTTATGGTGATCAAATATCAATAAAGAAAGAGATCCCCAAGTAGTTCTTATGTACAGTCATGGCCAAAAGTATTGACACCCCTGCAATTCTGTCAGATAATACTCATTTTCTTCCTAAAAATGATTGCAAACACAAATTATTTGGTATTATTATCTTCATTTAATTTGTCTTAAATGAAAAAACACAAAAGAGAATGAAGCAAAAAGCAAAACATTGATCATTTCACACAAAACTCCAAAAATGGGCCAGACAAAAGTATTGGCACCCTCAGCCTAATACTTGGTTGCACAACCTTTAGCCAAAATAACTGCGACCAACTGCTTCCAGTAACCATCAATGAGTTTCTTATAATGTTCTGCTGGAATTTTAGACCATTCTTCTTTGGCAACTGCTCCAGGTCCCTGATATTTGAAGGGTGCCTTCTCCAAACTGCCATTTTTAGATCTTTCCCCAGGTGATCTATGGGATTCAGGTCTGGACTCATTGCTGGCCACCTTAGAAGTCTCCAGTGCTTTCTCTCAAACCATTTTCTAGTGCTTTTTGAAGTGTGTTTTGGGTCATTGTCCTGCTGGAAGACCCATGACCTCTGAGGGAGACCCAGCTTTCTCACACTGGGCCCTACATTATGCTGCAAAATTTGTTGGTAGTCTTCAGACTTCATAATGCCATGCACAGTCAAGCAGTCCAGTGCCAGAGGCAGCAAAGCCAATCTTGCCTTGCGCAGGCGTGTACTATGGAGGACAGAGAATGAACTTCAACCCAATATTGCAGCCAGCATGCAGCCAGCGGGTAAGGAAAGGGTGAATCAAACACCCAAAAACCCCGCCTCCATGGCTGAAGATTGTTCCCTCCAAATTCAGGTGACAGTGTCCCTTTAAACTTCTTGATGACAATGTGCACGGTAGACACAGGAACATTCAGGTCTTTGGAGATGGACTTATAGCCTTGAGATTGCTCATGCTTCCTCACAATTTGGTTTCTCAAGTCCTCAGACAGTTCTTTGGTCTTCTTTCTTTTCTCCATGCTCAATGTGGTACACACAAGGACACAGGACAGAGGTTGAGTCAACTTTAATCCTTGTCAACTGGCTGCAAGTGTGATTTAGTTATTGCCAACAGCTGTTAGGTGCCACAGGTAAGTTACAGGTGCTGTTAATTACACAAATTAGAGAAGCATCACATGGTTTTTCGAACAGTGCCAATACTTTTGTCCACCCCCATTTTTATGTTTGGTGTGGAATTATATCCAATTTGGCTTTAGGACAATTCTTTTTGTTTTTTCATTTAAGACAAATTAAGTGAAGATAATAATACCAAATAATTTGTGTTTGCAATCATTTTCAGGAAGAAAATGAGTATTATCTGACAGAATTGCAGGGATGTCAATACTTTTGGCCATGACTGTATAAACTGCACATTAACCCCCGAAACACTGCGATCAAACATGATTGTAGCATTCCGGCGGCATAGGGAATCATCGCGCAGGGAGGGGGCTCCCTGCGTGCTTCCCTGAGACCCTCAGTCTCCTACCTTCTCCCTGCAGGCCCCGTATCCAAAATGGCCGTGGGGGCCTTCCGGTTCCTGCACGGAGGTGGCTTGCAAGCGCCCGCCGGCAAGCCTTCCTGCAGTGCCTGTTACATCGCTGATCTGACACAGTGCACTGCAAAGTGTCAGATCAGCGATCTGACAATATATAGTCATGTCCCCCCCCCTGGGGCAATGTTGTAAAGTAAAAAAAAAAATATATATATATATATATATATATATATATATATATATATACATACACATGTAAAAAAAATATATATAGTTTCAATAAATACATTTCTTTAAATAAAAAAAACAATAAAAGTACACATATTTAGTATCGCCGCGTCCGTAACGACCCGACCTATAAAGCTATCCCACTAGTTAACCCCTTCAGTGAACAACGTTAAAAAAAAAGAGAGACAAAAAACAATGCTTTATTATCATACCGCCGAACAAAAGGTGGAATAACAGGCGATCAAAAAGAGGTATATAAAAAAACATGGTACCGCTGAAAACGTCATCTTGTCCCGCAAAAATCGAGCCGCCACACAGCATCATCAGCGAAAAAGTATAAAAGTTATAGTCCTCAGAATAAAGCAATGCAAAAATATTTATTTTTTATCTAAAATAATTTTTATCGTATAAAAGTGCCAAAACATAAAAAAAGATATAAATTAGGTATCTCTCTAATCGTACTGATCCGAAAAATAAAACTGCTTTATCAATTTTACCAAACGTGGAACGGTATAAACGCCCCCTTCCCCAAAAGAAATTCATGAATTGCTGGTTTTTGGTCATTCTGCCTCACAAAAATCGGAATAAAAAGCGATCAAAAATGTTACATGCCAATGGTACCAATAAAAACGTCAACTCGTCCCGCAAAATACAAGACCTCACATGACTCTGTGGACCAAAATATGGAGAAATTATAGCTCTCAACATGTGGAGACGCAAAAACAATTTTTTACCCTTCGCCACGACAGCACCCACTATGAGAGAGGGACCCGCCCATAGGAACAGGAAACCTACAGAGACAAAAAAGGCGGTCCCCCTCTCCTCAGTTGGTTTCCTGTTCCTATCGGAAATCCTAGAATACCTACATGGAGGGAGGTGGTCGGAGCACCTCCATGTTACCTGTTGTGAATTCTGTGGCAGAGCTCCCTCCTGTGGTCACAAGTGGTACTTCGGCTGATTCTCTCTGTGAGCTTCTGTTGGTGGAGGGAAGTGGTACTGCGGCTTCTGAGTTTCCTCCCTCAGGTGATCTGGTCGTTAGGTGCTTCTCTACTTAACTCCACCTAATGCTTTGATCCTGGCTTCCTGTCAATGTTCCAGTGTTGGACTTGCTTTTCCCTGGATCATTCCTGTGGCCTGCTGCTCTGCATAGCTAAGTTCTTCTTTGCTATTTGTTTGCTATTTTTTCTGTCCAGCTTGTCTATTTTGTTGCTGGAAGCTCTGGGACGCAAAGGGTGTACCTCCGTGCCGTTAGTTTGGTACGGAGGGTCTTTTTGCCCCCTTTGCGTGGTTTTCTTTAGGGTTTTGTGTAGACCGCAAAGTTACCTTTTCTATCCTCGCTCTGTTAAGAAAGTCGGGCCTCACTTTGCTGAATCTATTTCATCTCTACGTTTGTCTTTTCATCTTAACTCACAGTCATTATATGTGGGGGGCTGCCTTTTCCTTTGGGGTATTTCTCTGAGGCAAGGTAGGCTTATTTTCTATCTTCAGGCTAGTTAGTTTCTCAGGCTGTGCCGAGTTGCATAGGCAGAGTTAGGCGCAATCCACGGCTGCCTCTAGTGTTGTTTGGAGAGGATTAGGGATTGCGGTCTGCAGAGTTCCCACGTCTCAGAGCTCGTTCTATGATTTTGGGTTATTGTCAGATCACTGTATGTGCTCTGACCGCTATGTCCATTGTGGTACTGAATTGCCTTTCATAACAGTTACCTGACCCATGCACCCGTCTGTGTGGTATCTGAGGGAACAGCAGGGGCTGCGGTGTCAGCGGCAGCGTCGGGGGAGGCACTGCACGCATCCTCTCCCCTCGTCTGGGCACCATCCGGCAGGTTCCGGGCGACAAAGTCCGGCCTATGGAGGAGGCAGGTGTGGAGGATCATCCGCTCTCCAGCGGCGCTGCTGGGTGAGTGTTTCACTAGGAGCGGCAGCATCGCGCGGGTAAGTCCGCGCTTATTCACTGAACCGGAAGTGGTTGGGTACACTTCCGCTTCGCGGCAGGCTGTGTTCTAATGACTGCGCTTTTCAAATACAGGCCGGGGCACAGAGCTAATCGCTCATTATGCTGTCCCCGGCACATAACGAGCTTCCACCAGCGGTGGATGACAGCGCTGACAAGAGCAGCACTAAGTCTGCAAAAAAGAGTGATCGTTCCATGGCAGGAGCTGATACCCACAGGAGTAAGACAATAAGTAACATAGTAACATAGTTAGTAAGGCCGAAAAAAGACATTTGTCCATCCAGTTCAGCCTATATTCCATCATAATAAATCCCCAGATCTACGTCCTTCTACAGAACCTAATAATTGTATGATACAATATTGTTCTGCTCCAGGAAGACATCCAGGCCTCTCTTGAACCCCTCGACTGAGTTCGCCATCACCACCTTCTCAGGCAAGCAATTCCAGATTCTCACTGCCCTAACAGTAAAGAATCCTCTTCTATGTTGGTGGAAAAACCTTCTCTCCTCCAGACGCAAAGAATGCCCCCTTGTGCCCGTCACCTTCCTTGGTATAAACAGATCCTCAGCGAGATATTTGTATTGTCCCCTTATATACTTATACATGGTTATTAGATCGCCCCTCAGTCGTCTTTTTTCTAGACTAAATAATCCTAATTTCGCTAATCTATCTGGGTATTGTAGTTCTCCCATCCCCTTTATTAATTTTGTTGCCCTCCTTTGTACTCTCTCTAGTTCCATTATATCCTTCCTGAGCACCGGTGCCCAAAACTGGACACAGTACTCCATGTGCGGTCTAACTAGGGATTTGTACAGAGGCAGTATAATGCTCTCATCATGTGTATCCAGACCTCTTTTAATGCACCCCATGATCCTGTTTGCCTTGGCAGCTGCTGCCTGGCACTGGCTGCTCCAGGTAAGTTTATCATTAACTAGGATCCCCAAGTCCTTCTCCCTGTCAGATTTACCCAGTGGTTTCCCATTCAGTGTGTAATGGTGATATTGATTCCTTCTTCCCATGTGTATAACCTTACATTTATCATTGTTAAACCTCATCTGCCACCTTTCAGCCCAAGTTTCCAACTTATCCAGATCCATCTGTAGCAGAATACTATCTTCTCTTGTATTAACTGCTTTACATAGTTTTGTATCATCTGCAAATATCGATATTTTACTGTGTAAACCTTCTACCAGATCATTAATGAATATGTTGAAGAGAACAGGTCCCAATACTGACCCCTGCGGTACCCCACTGGTCACAGCGACCCAGTTAGAGACTATACCATTTATAACCACCCTCTGCTTTCTATCACTAAGCCAGTTACTAACCCATTTACACACATTTTCCCCCAGACCAAGCATTCTCATTTTGTGTACCAACCTCTTGTGCGGCACGGTATCAAACGCTTTGGAAAAATCGAGATATAAGTAGAGATTCAGATCTACTCATTCCCCACACAGAGTCTCCACCTCCAAGACCGGTATGACGTTAGCTTCACTGGGTGAGTGTTTCATGGTCCTCTACCTATAAGCTGATCCCTTCCTTCTCTGCCTCTCCCCTTAGGCTAAAAAGACCAGTAAAACTAAGCACAAGCAATGTGCCCTATGTTTGCAACCCCTGCCCGACACGTACCCCAAGAGGTTGTGTCAGAACTGTATAAAACAGACTTTACAAGACGAGGAGGCTGTTACAACCACAAATATTAGGGCTATAATAAGACAGGAAATCCAGTCTCTCGGATCAAAATCCCTAGAGAAACATGGAAATAAGCGCCTATCTCCTGCCTCTAGTACAGAGTCTGAGGAGGGCCTCATCCGGTCTTCTAATACTTCAGGATCATCTCCCAGCTCTTCTGAAGATGAAGGTGGAGCATGTTTTCCTGTAGACAGTATAGACAACCTCGTAAGATCCGTCAGGAACACTATGGGGTGTCCAGACACGAGAGCTGTAAAATCTGCACAGGATATCATGTTTGCAGGTCTGGGTCATAAGAAAAGGCGAGTTTTTCCAGTCGTTTCTGCCGTCAAAGACCTTGTAAAAAAAGAGTGGGACAAACAAGGAAAAGGGTTTCTCCCATCCTCTTCTAAGAGGCGTTACCCCTTCAGTGACGAGGAGCTAGCAGTATGGTCCAAGGTTCCGAAAGTAGATGCAGCAGTGGCATCCACCTCGAAACAATCATCTCTTCCTGTGGAGGATGCAGGGATCTTACTAGATCCTTTGGATCGCAAGACTGAAGCACTCCTGAAAAGATCCTGGGAGACAAACACAGGAGCCTTTAAGCCTGCCATATCTAGCACGTGCACAGCGAGGTCATTGCTGGTATGGGTAGACCAGCTGGAGCAGCAGATAAAAGGAAAAGTCGCAAGGGACAAAATCTTACAAGCAGTCCCTTTAATTAAAAGTGCTGCGGCATTTTTGGCTGACGCTTCAGCGGATTCCCTAAGATTGGCGGCAAGGTCTGCAGGACTTGTCAATGCGGCTCGTCGAGCTCTCTGGTTGAAGGGATGGAAGGGCGATGCACAATCTAAGTCTAGATTATGTACAATCCCATGCCAGGGTGAGTTCCTGTTTGGGAAGGTTCTTGACGAACTTCTTAATAAAGCAGGAGAAAGAAGGAAGGGATTCCCTAAACAGTTTCTTCCTTCTTATAGAAGAGCGTTTAGGAGACGGCCGTTAAACAGAAGGAGGCCGTATGAACCGCAGAGAGACCGTTGGGATTCGAAGGAAGCAAAACCGAAAGGTGCCTTATTCAGTAACCCCGAGACCTCTAGACGTGGTAGATACCATCAGTAGTATCCCAGTAGGGGGAAGACTGAAATTTTTCCATCAACAGTGGGAGCAGATATCTTCGAACCAATGGATCCTTAACATAATCAAATCTGGACTAAAATTAGAGTTCTTCAAGTTACCATCAGCTACTTTTGTAGTTACATCATTAAAGGCGCCGGAACAGCATAAAGCGCTTCAAATAGAAATTCTGAGCCTTTTGGCTAAGAATGTTCTCATAGAGGCACCAAAAAATCAGGAGAGGAAAGGATTCTATTCTTCCTTGTTTCTGATTCAGAAACCAGATGGTACTTTCAGTACTATAATAAATCTAAAAAGATTAAACTCCTATCTCCGTGAACACACCTTTAAAATGGAATCGATAAGATCAACTATTAAACTTTTGTTTCCTAGGTGCTTTATGGCGGGTCTAGATTTGAAAGATGCATACTACCATCTTCCCATCTGTGCAGAACACCAACAATATCTCAGAGTAGCGGTACAGCTACAGGGCCGGATCCGTCATTTCCAGTTCACAGCCATGACGTTCGGCCTCTCCATGGCTCCTCGGGTTTTCACAAAGGTTATGCTCGAGGTGATGGCTTATCTGCGTCATCAAGATACGTTAATTGTCCCTTATCTAGATGACTTCCTGATAATTGGTAACTCAGCTTCACAATGTAAAGAACATCTGACTAAAGCCCCCGTCACACACAGCGAGATCGCTGCTGAGTCACAAGTTTTGTGACGCAACAGCGATCTCAGTAGCGATCTCGCTATGTGTGACACGTAGCAGCGATCAGGCCCCTGCTGTGAGATCGCTGGTCGTGTCGGAATGGCCTGGGCCATTTTTTGATCGTTGAGGTCCCGCTGGGTAGCACACATCGCTGTGTTTGACACGTTACCAACGACCTCGCTGACAGGACGTCCCATTGAATCATCATGAAATAGCATCGTTCTACAGGTCGCTACAGTTCGCCGCATCGCTGCTGCGTCGTTGGGGAGATCGCACTGTGTGACATCTCACCAGCGACCACATAGCGACGCTTGAGCGATCCCTGACAGGTCGTATCGTTGTCGGAATCGCTCAAGCGTCGCTATGTGTGACGGGGCCTTAATGCCATTTCATCATTACAGGATTTGGGTTGGATGGTGAACTTCAAAAAGTCCAGACTACATCCAGAAACTCTTCAGTCCTTCCTAGGACTAATCTTGGACTCTGTAAGTCAAAGATGTCTCTTACCAGAGGACAAAAAATCAGTTATAATTTCAAAGGTGACTATGGCGAGGTCTAACCCTCGGATGTCCCTCAGAGACGCTATGTCTCTCTTGGGTTTACTGTCCTCTTGTATTCCGGCGGTTCAATGGGCCCAATACCATACTAGAACCTTACAACATCAAATTCTTCAGGTTCAGTCGTATTGCCATGGTCGTTTAAATACAAAAATGACCCTGTCTAAAGACGTACTTAGTTCACTCCTTTGGTGGTTAGATAGAACACTGTTATGTTTGCTAATGACAGGTGTTATGAAGGCAATCCAGAAACACAGTGTGCTTAGCGATCAGAGCGCACACAGTGATCAGACAAATACCCAAAAATACAAGAACGAGCTCTGAGACGTGGAAACTCTGTAGACTGCACACCTGATCCTATCCTAAACACAACTAAAAGCGGCTGTGGATTGCGCCTAACAACTACCTAGGCAACTCGGCACAGCCTAAGAAACTAGCTAGCCTGAAGATAGAAAAATAGGCCTGACTTGCCCCAGAGAAATTCCCCAAAGGAAAAGGCAGCCCCCCACATATAATGACTGTGAGTAAGATGAAAAGACAAAACGTAGGGATGAAATAGATTCAGCAAAGTGGGGCCCGATATTCTAGGACAGAGCGAGGACAGTAAAGCGAACTTTGCAGTCTACAAAAAACCCTAAAGCAAAACCACGCAAAGGGGGCAAAAAAAACCCACCGTGCCGAACTAACGGCACGGCGGTACACCCTTTGCGTCTCAGAGCTTCCAGCAAAACAAAAGACAAGCTGGACAGAAAAAAAGCAACAAAAAAGCAAAAGGCACTTAGCTATACAGAGCAGCAGGTCACAGGAACAATCAGGAGAAGCTCAGATCCAACACTGAAACATTGACAAGGAGCAAGGATAGCAGCATCAGGCGGAGTTAAGTAATGAAGCACTTAACGAGCTCACCAGAACACCTGAGGGAGGAAGCTCAGAAGCTGCAGTACCACTTGTGACCACAGGAGTGAATTCAGCCACAGAATTCACAACAGTACCCCCCCCCTTGAGGAGGGGTCACCGAACCCTCACCAGAGCCCCCAGGCCGACCAGGATGAGCCGCATGAAAGGCACGAACAAGATCGGAAGCATGAACATCAGAGGCAAAAACCCAGGAATTATCTTCCTGAGCATAACCCTTCCATTTAACCAGATACTGGAGTTTCCGTCTAGAAACACGAGAATCCAAAATCTTCTCCACAATATACTCCAATTCCCCCTCCACCAAAACCGGGGCAGGAGGCTCAACAGATGGAACCATAGGTGCCACGTATCTCCGCAACAACGACCTATGGAATACATTATGTATGGAAAAGGAGTCTGGGAGGGTCAAACGAAAAGACACAGGATTGAGAACCTCAGAAATCCTATACGGACCAATAAAACGAGGTTTAAATTTAGGAGAGGAAACCTTCATAGGAATATGACGAGAAGATAACCAAACCAGATCCCCAACACGAAGTCGGGGACCCACACGGCGTCTGCGATTAGCGAAAAGTTGAGCTTTCTCCTGGGACAAGATCAAATTGTCCACTACCTGAGTCCAGATCTGCTGCAACCTATCCACCACAGAATCCACACCAGGACAGTCCGAAGACTCAACCTGTCCTGAAGAGAAACGAGGATGGAACCCAGAATTGCAAAAAAATGGAGAAACCAAGGTAGCCGAGCTGGCCCGATTATTAAGGGCGAACTCAGCCAACGGCAAAAAGGACACCCAATCATCCTGGTCTGCAGAAACAAAACATCTCAGATATGTTTCCAAGGTCTGATTGGTTCGTTCGGTCTGGCCATTAGTCTGAGGATGGAAAGCCGAGGAAAAGGATAGGTCAATGCCCATCCTACCACAAAAGGCTCGCCAAAACCTTGAAACAAACTGGGAACCTCTGTCAGAAACAATATTCTCAGGAATGCCATGCAACCGAACCACATGCTGAAAGAACAAAGGTACCAAATCAGAGGAGGAAGGCAATTTAGCCAAGGGCACCAGATGGACCATTTTAGAAAAGCGATCACAGACCACCCAAATGACTGACATCTTTTGAGAAACGGGAAGGTCAGAAATGAAATCCATCGAAATATGTGTCCAAGGCCTCTTTGGGACCGGCAAGGGCAAAAGCAACCCACTGGCACGAGAACAGCAGGGCTTAGCCCTAGCACAAATCCCACAGGACTGCGCAAAAGTACGTACATCCCTTGACAGAGATGGCCACCAGAAGGATCTAGCCACTAACTCTCTGGTACCAAAGATTCCAGGATGACCAGCCAACACCGAACAATGAAGTTCAGAGATAAGTTTATTAGTCCACCTATCAGGGACGAACAGTTTCTCTGCTGGACAACGATCAGGTTTATTCGCCTGAAATTTTTGCAGCACCCGCCGCAAATCAGGGGAGATGGCAGACACAATGACTCCTTCCTTGAGGATACCCGCTGGCTCAGATAAACCCGGAGAGTCGGGCACAAAACTCCTAGACAGAGCATCCGCCTTCACATTTTTAGAGCCCGGAAGGTACGAAATCACAAAGTCGAAGCGGGCAAAAAATAACGACCAACGGGCCTGTCTAGGATTCAAGCGCTTGGCAGACTCGAGATAAGTCAAGTTCTTATGATCAGTCAATACCACCACGCGATGCTTAGCTCCTTCAAGCCAATGACGCCACTCCTCGAATGCCCACTTCATGGCCAGCAACTCTCGATTGCCCACATCATAATTACGCTCAGCAGGCGAAAACTTCCTGGAAAAGAAAGCACATGGTTTCATCACTGAGCAATCAGAACCTCTCTGTGACAAAACCGCCCCTGCTCCAATTTCAGAAGCATCAACCTCGACCTGGAACGGAAGAGAAACATCTGGCTGACACAACACAGGGGCAGAACAAAAACGACGCTTCAACTCCTGAAAAGCTTCCACAGCAGCAGAAGACCAATTAACCAAATCAGCACCCTTCTTGGTCAAATCGGTCAATGGTTTGGCAATGCTAGAAAAATTACAGATGAAGCGACGATAAAAATTAGCAAAGCCCAGGAACTTTTGCAGACTTTTCAGAGATGTCGGCTGAATCCAATCCTGGATGGCTTGGACCTTAACTGGATCCATCTCGATAGTAGAAGGGGTAAAGATGAACCCCAAAAATGAAACTTTCTGCACACCGAAGAGACACTTTGATCCCTTCACAAACAAAGAGTTAGCACGCAGGACCTGAAAAACCATTCTGACCTGCTTCACATGAGACTCCCAATCATCTGAGAAGATCAAAATGTCATCCAAGTAAACAATCAGGAATTTATCCAGATACTCACGGAAGATGTCATGCATAAAAGACTGAAACACAGATGGAGCATTGGCAAGTCCGAACGGCATCACTAGATACTCAAAATGACCCTCGGGCATATTGAATGCAGTTTTCCATTCATCTCCTTGCCTGATTCTCACCAGATTATACGCACCACGAAGATCTATCTTAGTGAACCAACTAGCCCCCTTAATCCGAGCAAACAAGTCAGATAACAATGGCAAGGGATACTGAAATTTAACAGTGATCTTATTAAGAAGGCGGTAATCAATACACGGTCTCAGCGAACCATCCTTCTTGGCTACAAAGAAGAACCCTGCTCCCAGTGGTGATGACGATGGGCGAATATGTCCCTTCTCCAGGGATTCCTTCACATAACTGCGCATAGCGGCGTGTTCGGGCACGGATAAATTAAATAATCGACCTTTAGGGAATTTACTACCAGGAATCAAATTGATAGCACAATCACAATCCCTATGCGGAGGTAGAGCATCGGACTTGGGCTCTTCAAATACATCCTGATAATCAGACAAGAACTCTGGGACCTCAGAAGGGGTGGATGACGAAATCGACAAAAATGGAACATCACCATGTACCCCCTGACAACCCCAGCTGGATACCGACATGGAATTCCAATCCAATACTGGATTATGGGTTTGTAGCCATGGCAACCCCAACACGACCACATCATGCAGATTATGCAACACCAGAAAGCGAATAACTTCCTGATGTGCAGGAGCCATGCACATGGTCAGCTGGGCCCAGTATTGAGGTTTATTCTTGGCCAAAGGTGTAGCATCAATTCCTCTCAATGGAATAGGACACCGCAAAGGCTCCAAGAAAAACCCACAACGTTTAGCATAATCCAAATCCATCAGATTCAGGGCAGCGCCCGAATCCACAAACGCCATGACAGAAAACGACGACAAAGAGCATATCAAGGTAATGGACAGAAGGAATTTGGACTGTACAGTACCAATGACGGCAGACCTAGCGGACCGCTTAGTGCGCTTAGGACAATCAGAAATAGCATGAGTGGAATCACCACAGTAGAAACACAGACCATTCAGACGTCTGTATTCCTGCCGTTCAACTCTAGTCATAGTCCTATCGCACTGCATAGGCTAAGGTTTAACCTCAGGCAGTACCGCCAAATGGTGCACAGATTTACGCTCGCGCAAGCGTCGACCGATCTGAATGGCCAAAGACAAAGACTCATTCAAACCAGCAGGCATAGGAAATCCCACCATGACATCCTTAAGAGCCTCAGAGAGACCCTTTCTGAACAAAGCTGCCAGCGCAGATTCATTCCACTGAGTGAGTACTGACCATTTCCTAAATTTCTGACAATATACTTCTATATCATCCTGACCCTGGCACAAAGCCAGCAAATTTTTCTCAGCCTGATCCACTGAATTAGGCTCATCGTACAGCAATCCGAGCGCCAGGAAAAACGCATCGACACTACTCAATGCAGGGTCTCCTGGCGCAAGAGAAAATGCCCAGTCTTGAGGGTCGCCGCGCAAAAAAGAAATAATAATCAAAACCTGTTGAATAGGATTACCAGAAGAATGAGGTTTCAAGGCCAGAAATAGCTTACAATTATTTTTGAAACTTAGAAACTTAGTTCTATCTCCAAAAAACAAATCAGGAATAGGAATTCTTGGTTCTAACATAGATTTCTGATCAATAGTATCTTGAATTTTTTGTACATTTATAACGAGATTATCCATTGAAGAGCACAGACCCTGAATATCCATGTCCACACCTGTGTCCAGAATCACCCAAATGTCTAGGGAAAAAAAAAAAAGTGAACACAGAGCAGAAAAAAAAAAAAAATGATGTCAGAACTTTTTCTTTCCCTCTATTGAGAATCATTAGTTTGGCTCCTTGTACTGTTAGGTTTGCTAATGACAGGTGTTATGAAGGCAATCCAGAAACACAGTGTGCTTAGCGATCAGAGCGCACACAGTGATCTGACAAATACCCAAAAATACAAGAACGAGCTCTGAGACGTGGAAACTCTGTAGACTGCACAACTGATCCTATCCTAAACACAACTAAAAGCGGCTGTGGATTGCGCCTAACAACTACCTAGGCAACTCGGCACAGCCTAAGAAACTAGCTAGCCTGAAGATAGAAAAATAGGCCTGACTTGCCCCAGAGAAATTCCCCAAAGGAAAAGGCAGCCCCCCACATATAATGACTGTGAGTAAGATGAAAAGACAAAACGTAGGGATGAAATAGATTCAGCAAATTGGGGCCCGATATTCTAGGACAGAGCGAGGACAGTAAAGCGAACTTTGCAGTCTACAAAAAACCCTAACGCAAAACCACGCAAAGGGGGCAAAAAAAAACCACCGTGCCGAACTAACGGCACGGCGGTACACCCTTTGCGTCTCAGAGCTTCCAGCAAAACAAAAGACAAGCTGGACAGAAAAAAAGCAACAAAAAAGCAAAAAGCACTTAGCTATACAGAGCGGCAGGTCACAGGAACAATCAGGAGAAGCTCAGATCCAACACTGAAACATTGACAAGGAGCAAGGATAGCAGCATCAGGCGGAGTTAAGTAATGAAGCAGTTAACGAGCTCACCAGAACACCTGAGGGAGGAAGCTCAGAAGCTGCAGTACCACTTGTGACCACAGGAGTGAATTCAGCCACAGAATTCACAGCAGTATTGGGACCATCAGTTGTGCTGCGCAGAAGTCTGGTGGATACACCATATATAACTAACTCTTGACAATACCCCATAGATTCTCTATGGAGTTAAAGGGTGTTTGATTCACCCTTTCCATACCCACTGGCTGCAATATTGGATTGAAGTTCATTCTCTGTCCTCCGTAGTACATGCCTGCACAAGGCAATCTTGCCTTGCGCAGGCGTGTACTATGGAGGACAGAGAATGAACTTCAATCCAATATTGCAGCCAGCATGCAGCCAGCAGGTAAGGAAAGGGTGAATCAAACACCCGAAAACCCCACCCCTATGGCTGAAAATTGTTCCCTCCAACTTCAGGTGACAGAGTCCCTTTAAGGTCAGACGAGTTTGCTGGCCAATCAAGCACAGTGATACTGTTGTTTTTAAACCAGGTATTGGCACTTTTGGCAGTGTGGTCAGGTGCCAAGTCCTGCTAGAGAATTACATTTCCATCACCAAAAAGCTTGTTGGAATCATGAAGTGCTCTAAAATTTCCTGGTATACAGCTGCGCTGACTTTGGTCTTGATACAACGCAGCAGATGACATGGCTCCCCAAACCATCATTGATTGTGAAAACTTCACACTAGACCTCATGCAGCTTGAGTTGTCTGTCTCTCCACTCTTCCTTCAGACTCTGGGACCTTCATTTTCAAGGTCTAGTGTAAAGTATGCAACATTTCGGATGTTAAAATCGTTTTTTTCAAGCTGGTGTTAGAAAGTATTCTTATTTACTGAGATAATGACTTTTGGGTTTTCATTGGCTGTAAGCCATAATCATCAACATTAACAGAAATAAGCACTTGAAATACATTATTCTATTTGTAATAACTCTAATATATGAATTTCACTTTTTGTATTGAAGAACTGAAATTAATTAACTTTTTGATGATATTCTAATTTTGTGAGATGCACCTGTATTTACCCTCTCGTTCTCCATATTTCCTCCTCACACATCCCCCCGACTCCCCATACTGTGTCCGCACATATTTCTTCCCCTTTCTACTCATGTTGTGTCCACACCCATCTCCCCACTCATCCCCCACAGAATAAATCCACCACGCCCCACACAGAGTAAATCCATTCCCCTCCACACAAAATAAATGCACCCCACCCCACACACAGAATAAATCCCCCCACACGCACACACACACGCACACACTGAATAAATTGCACACACACCCAACACATATTTTCGGTGTCTTCAGCTCCCCAACCACAGGAGCACTTACCACCTCTGTCTTTTGAGCACTGGCTAGTGACGTCAGCAGCGTGATCACATGACCTGGCATCTCTGTGACTCAGCTGTTAGAGCTTCAATTGTACTTGCGTCTGTAAGTACAGTCGGTCCCTGGGAGCTGACACCCTGCAGCTTCTCTGTGCCGGCTATCAGCTTGACAGCTGTCTCAGAGAACTGCCAACTCCCAGTCCGTGGGGTGGCAGAATGCAGCCGCAGGAGGAGACGCTTCGGACCGCTGCATTAGGCAGCTCTACTGTGCTTCCTTGCTGGCTGCGCCCAGGGATACATGCCCTGACTGCCCCCCTAGATACGCCTCTGATTTCAGCGGATGATCCTTTTTGCTTTCTGTGGAGATAAGCCTGTGCCAGGGGATTATTGTAAAGTATTTTTGATAGAGAACACAATAATGCTTTGTCTGAGTGTTTCTGATTATAAGGGAATTGGGAGAGTTGTCAGACAAATGATTTAATGTGTATAAGAATCTTAAATCCATTGATTGTTTGACAGTCATATAAATGATGGGTGTGATGTAACTGGAAAAGGGAGCACTGGAGTGGCAGTGGATAGAAAGTATTGGTTATTTTTGTTAATACATTTCCAAGTCTTCCAGTTTTTTTATTTTTTCCACGGACAATCTGTCAATCATATTTCTCATTTTAGTATGTCCAAATTTTTTTCTCAGAACCTATCTAAGAATCCAACATCCATTGGATTTACATTTGTAGTGGGTATCTCAAATATTGTAGTCTCATCCTATTTATAGCTTGTATGATAACCTTGCCCTCCACAATAACCACCAATGGCCAACATAGTTTCTCCTTCTTGTTAGTAGAACTCCTTAAAGTTGTTGGCCGGTCTAAAAGGACTAGTCTGCATGCACACAAAGGTGTACGCCATTCTTCCAGTGCTTATGCCTCTTCATGCATCATAAGCATCTTACTCCAACACATCTCAACATCAACACTAGCAACACCTGTCTTCATGAATCGGGCCCATTGTCTTCCCAGTAAAGGAAAGCATTGTTTTTATGCAGTTGTTTCTGGTACCTAATTCAGATAAAAAACAATTGTGTCACTACAATAGGAAAAATCACATGACTGTACTTATGCCCATAGAGTTCTTCAGTTTTAGCAAAATTGCTATATTGTGGGACTAGGCATAATATCAATACAGTTCTGCTCATAGAGTTGAGCAACAAGACTTACTAGACTCTTGTTCAGTGGCCAAATAGTCTATAGCCACAAGACCAAACCACTATGAACATCTTATTACCCACACCTCTTCTAATTAGTAGACTCCTATAACGTCATGTGTGCAGTGCTCCACAAAGTATTGACCTCGTGGTGCTATGCCATGGGTAATAGGATGTTCACAGTGCTCTAGTCTGGTGGCCTTGGACCAAGTTCCTGTGACTCATTTTACTCAATTCTAACTGCTAACCATAAGGGCTTAGTAGTGTCAGGAGAAGGAAAATAAATTTTTGGCTTAGTGGTTAGCACTGCAGCACTGGAGTCCTGGGTTCAAATCCCACCAAGGACAACATCTGCAAGGAGTTTGTATGTTGTCCCCGTGTTTGCGTGGGTAT